>NW_027187273.1:3986789-4084020 GCF_028583685.1 Petaurus breviceps papuanus | reverse complement strand
GGGGGGGGGGGGGGGGGGGGGGGGGGGGGGGGGGGGGGGGGGGGGAGCATATAGCAAGACTTTTAGTAATATCTTTTAAAAACAGACCTACATAATACCTGTTAAAGTGTTTCAACAAGCAGCACATTAAAAGGATCAAATTCTTCCCCAGTTGCACTAGCAGGTTTGCTTTCCGTAGCTTTTTCACAAACAGAAACTACTTTGAAGTTGTCACAACTAATGAACACAAACCTATGCTAATATATAGGCAGACAGATAGACAGATATAGATATAGATAATTAAGGTTATCAACAGATAATCCCACTAACATACAATTGGTAGAAATAAAAATTGGTCCAACTGTTCTAGAAAGCAATTAAAAATTATTGGTACCTAAAATGTCCACACCCTTTGATCCAAAGATCCCACTATCAAGCATTTACCCCAAGGAGGTCAAAGACAAAAAGCTCCATATATACCAAAATATTCATAACAGAACATTTTGTCGTATCAAGGCATTGGAAACAAAGTAGATGTCTATTAATTAGGGATAACTAAATAAATTATGGTAATGAATGTAATAGACTATTATTCACCTCAGAAAAAGACAAATATGAAGAATTCAAAGAAGGGATGATTTATACTAACTGATTCAGAGTAAAGTAAGAAGTACCAGGGAATGTGCTGGCTAGGTGGCGAAGTGAATAGAGCACCAGCCCTGGAGTCGGGAGGACCTCAGTTCAAATCCAACACTTAACACTTACTAGCCCTGTGACCTTGGGCAAGTCACTTAACCCCAATTGCCCCTCCAAAAAGCAAAAAAAAAAAAAAGTACCAAGAAAACAATTCCACAAAGGCTTTAAATAGAATGAACAAAGTGGACAAAAAAAAGCCCTTAAACTTAACATCATTTAATTATAATGAACAAGCTTGGCTCCAAAGAATAAGTGAGAAAAATTCTCCTCCTTCCCTCCTTTCCAGAGGTGGAGGATGGTAGGGGACACTGAATATACTGACAAACAAACTTGGCTAGTTTTGCTTTACTGTTTTTCTGTCTTTTTTTTTTTATTTTTTGTAACAAGGAATGGCTCGATGGATAGAGGAGAGTGGAGAGATATATTGGAAAACTAAAGTGATTTTTTTTTTTTGCCTTTTGGAGGACAATTGGGGTTAAGTAACTTGCCCAAGGGTTACATGGCTAGTTTTTTTGTGTGGGTGTTAAGTGTCTGAGGCCAGAACTGGAACTCGGCCTCCCGACTCCTGGGCCTGAGTTTTACTCACTGTGTTTTACCTAGCCACCCCAACTAAAGTGATTTTTAAAAGAAAAGCTATCAATAAAAATTAAAACAGCAAAAAAAAAAAATCAGAACCCCCCCCTTTTTATAAACATAACCCAATGGTCTGTTAAAGTTGGAACCTAGTCTACTATGCTCTTTAAAGGTAAGGAAACTGAGACCCAGAGATGGTACTTGATAGGTCCAATGTTAGACAGGTATTTATTTATTTATTACGTTGTATCTACAATCTGATTTTCCTAATTCTCAGGCTAAGGTACTTTTTACTATCTCCAAGTTGCCTTCCTTTCAATAATGAGTGTTAGAGTATACAAAGGTCAAAATATAAACTAGACAGATAATAAATGATATATTTAACTTCTAAAGCATTGTTTTTTAAGTAAATTCTATAATAGAAAAAATGTTTTATCTTCATATACTGAGATCAATATAGAAAATGAAAAGTTTATTCACAAAAGTTAGTCCAAATTCCTGTAGCTGACATAGATGATCTCCAACATCTCTTCTAGCTCTAGAACTTTTATGAATCTATAGCTGGAATTGTCTTTTGTTCACCACTTATATAATTATATGATTCAACCTTCAATTTAAATTAGGAAAAAGCAGCTACTTTTTCCTGCTTAATCCTAATAAATCCATGAAGATAATTTCATGACAAGTTGAAGCACTGGCCTAGTTCTTCTTGGGGTAAGTATGCTGGTAAATGCTTAACAACCAGGTCTCCAAAAATGCATGATACACTTTAAAGTTTAATTTACTTTATTAACATTTCTCCCCAATACTGTCTTAAGTCTATTCAATTGAGAAAAAAAAAGAAATCATGCCTTTTTATGTTGTGTTTGCTAATTTCTGCCAAATTCTGAAAATTTAATAATCAGCTCTCTCATTACCTTGTAGGAGCTACTTCCAGCACACACTGAGCAATCCAACCTTCCTAGTCTCCATCCTCTAAAAATGAAGTGGTTAGATTAGAGGGACGATGTGGTGGCCTAGTAGAAAAGTGTCTTCAGGAGTCCCTAAGAGGTTTCAATCCTGCCTCCAGCACTTACTAGTTGTGTGACCATTTGCAACTCACAACTTCTCTGATCCTCGGCTTCCTTATCTATAAAATGAGGATAACAATGCCCCCTGGTGCCTATCTCAAATGAGATGATGTATTTAAAATGCTTTGCAAATATATTTATTTAAATTGTAACCTATTATTATTAGACGGCCTATTAAGTCTCTGTTTATTGCATTATCATTTTTTCCTTTTTCTGTTTCCTAACCTCAAATTGATCATGAGTTAAATTGCTAAGACCGTTTAAACTATTCTCTATCATGAGTTATCTCTATATTTTATTTAACCCAGAGCACGCTTCTCAGAGGTTTCTGTAGCAGAAATGGATATTTTACTAAAGGGTCCCTCTAGGGACCAGGAAGAGTTAGTGCGGCATTCAATAATGTACAATTTTTAATTTAGACATTGAAATTCATTTTCACAGGCCTCAAGATCTTACTTCAGACATTAACAAGCATTGACTAAGCACCTAATATAAGCACTTCTACACAAAAATTTATGGGGGGTTACGATAATTTTCTCTTTGGCAAAGCCTTAGAGAGGTACCAGTATGTCTTATTGAAGTGCATATCATTTAGTTTTATGGGATTTTTTGATTCTTAAAAGTTGGAAGGCACTTCAAAGAATATCTCTTCCACCTCCTGTCTGCTCTATCACATTCCCACCCAGTAGCCATTTGACCTCTGCTTAAATAATAGTAATAATGAGCTATATCACTTAACTTTTCTACTCACAGTGTTATTGAGGTGATTCTCGGTTCTCAAAAATCATGCCACCAGAACACAAACTTTAGCTAGTCTTGCAAAGCTAGAAAGAGCTGGACTAGATTAACATGGTGGCTAGAGTGCTGGATTTAAGAGTCAGGAAGATTGGAGTTCAAAACTTGCCTTAGACACTATGTATGCAACCCCAGGCAAATCATTTAACCTCTCTCTTTAATTTCTTTCATCCATGAAATTCAGGGTTGGATTAGATGGCCTCTAGATCTCTAGATGGACTTAAGAGTTCCTTCTACCTCTAAGTTCATGACCCTCACACTACTAGGAAGGGCTCTGCATACGACTCAATGACTGAATAGTTGTCAAGGGAACTGCTTAGTTAAGTTCAGAGAAATTAATCAGTACGAGACTGTTCACCTGTAATCATACCAGGCTTTTGGCCACAGAAACTTGTGAAGTTTATCTGCTTGGTATAGGGAATTTTTACACAAGAGATGGGAATTCACAGATCTTTTGAAGTAGGTAATGATCATATAAGATATAAGATAAGATGTGAAAAAAAAAAAAACTCTACCAACCTTAAAAAGCCTGTAAAATGTAATACTGTTATTATCATCTACTCAGGGAGTACCTGGTATGGAACTTCTCTCATCAATAGTCAGATGGAATCATCTATAAATAAAATAAATGAAATGAAATTAATTAATTAATCCTAGAGAATTGTCTAGGGCACATAAACATTAATGACTTGCCCAGGGTCACATAGTAATTGTCAGAGGCAGGGTTTGAACCTAGGTCCTCCTCACTCCAACCCAACCAATCAATGAATTCATTATACCTCAGGTAACCTCTTAAGTAATGATAACTCACTTTTACTTAGTGCATTACAGAGAGCTTATTATAATCCAGCTTCAGAGAGTTCAAATTTTGGGAAGTTTTTGTTTAGATTTAATTAAAATTTGCCCAACTTTTATCCACTGGCTTTTGTTCTATGTTACTTTTCTTTAACTATATAATGAAGGGGTTAAGCTAAGTAAGTAACCCCTGAGATCCTTTCAAATGCACAAGTCCTTGATATTGTGGTCATATGATCCTGTGCTCTTTGGAGTAAAACAGAAAAATCATAAAGTCACAAAATTTTATAGTTGGAAGGGACCTCAAAGGCCTATACCAGCCCATATCACTATGACATTATCAATAAATGATCCTCCATTCTCTTTTGGAAACCTTCAATAAGGGAATAGTCTTCTACTTCATGAGTCAGTCCATTTCACTTTTGAATAAGTTTTTTTTTTTTAAGCAATTTTTAAGTAACTTGCTCAAGGTTACACGGCCAGTTATTTCTGGGTGTGGTGCTGAGTATCTGAGCCCAGATCTGATCCAGAATAAGTTGTTATTCTTCCAAGGGACAAACCTACAAATATTTAAAGATAGCTATTGTTCACATCTAGCCTCAGACACTTACTAGCTGTATGACCCTGGGCAAGTCACTTAACCTTTGTTATCCTCAATTCACCGGAAAAGGAAATGGGAAACCACTCCAGTATCTTTACCAAGAAAATCCCATGGACAGTATTGGTGTGCTATGGTCTACTAAGGTCATGAAGAGTTGAATACAACTCAATGACTGAATAACCACAACAAAAATCATTCATTTTTCCTGATATATCCTCTAAAGACCTAATATTTCCAATTTTACATATTATATTGCTTCCAGTTGCATTGTCATCCTAGTCATCTTCTGGATGTACTTCAGCTTGTTAATGTCCTTTTTTTTTTTTTTGCTTTTTGGAAGGCAGTTGGGGTTAAGTGACTTGCCCAAGGTCACACAGTTAGTAAGTGTAAAATGTCTGAGGTCAGATTTGAACTCAGGTCCTCCTGACTCCAGGGCTGGTGCTCTATTCACTGTGCCACCTAGCTGCCCCAACTTTGCACATTTTTAAAGAAAGTATGAAGGAAGAGGGTAAAACTTGGGTGTGAGGGGTGGCCAGGTAGCACATCGAGTAAGAGCACCGGCTCCAGTGTAGGGATGACCTGGGGATTGAATCCGGGCTCAGACACTTAGCACCCACCCAGAAACACCTGGCCGTGTAACCTTGAGCAAGTTACTTAACCCCAATTGCTTTAAAAAAAAACAAAAAACAAAACTTGGGTGTGAGTTTAGGAAAAATATCTCCCTAGAAATAGTAGCCTTTAGAGAAAAAAAAATAGCCTGCAGAGTTGTGTAAGACAAGAAGTCCAGTCTGCGTTCAGTTCTGATCCTATCCCAAAGGGAGGCCTCTGCTAGCTTAGACGTCCTTTCCACCTAGACAATTTGGTGGTCTGATAGAGTAATAACCCTACCCAGAGCAAACTTCATCTTGGGCAACACCAAACTTACCCCAAAGTTAATAATACATTCTCTCTTCAATAACATGAAATCTTATCTCTTACTCAACCTTGCAAATAAGGAAAGTGGCTGAGCAGCCTTACCTGATGTGCTCCTTTAGCCACCTGCCCTAAAGCTTTGTAAAACGTGTGTGTGTGTGTGTGTGTGTGTGTGTGTTTTCTGTAGGGTTCTAGCCATCTTGGCAACTTCCCATCAGCTGATGCTATTTAAACTTTTTATCGTTTAGTCTCCTCTTGATTCATTGACTTCTAATTAAACAGACCTAAGTGTGAAGAAGGATCTTGGGATCTCTGGCTGAGAAATTCCTCCAAAGTAAGGTCAGTTGGGCATGAATTGAACTTTGTGAACCTATGTTGGCTTCTGTTGATCAAAAATTTCTTTTTCTAAGTATTCAAAAACTATCCATTTATTTAATAATCCATTCTAGGCTTCAATAATGGACTGGTGTTAAGATTTAATACAATTCAATAAACATTTATTAAGCTTGTACTATGTGACAGGCACATAGTGTGCTAAATGCTGGTGATATAAAAAGAGGCAAAAGACAGTTTCCATCTTCAAAGAGCTTACACTCCAATGGGAAAGACAACATGCAAACAAATATATACAAAGCAAGCTGAGAAGATTAAGATTGATTCTGTATCATTTTCTAATTGATCTTATTTATAATTTTTTATTTTATTTTTAATTTATGGAATAAAACAAGCATTTCCATAACAGTATAATAAAAAGATGAAACTGTAAATCTTTTATATATGTATATATATATGTAAAATTTGATTTTCAGGATTTCCAATTTAGTGTTTAATTGGGGATTTTTATTTGTTCTTTTTCTTATTTTTTTCTAGTTACATGCCCAATTCATTGATCTGCTTTTTCTCTATTTTATTGATGTAAGCAATTAGAGAAATAAAATTTGCCATTAAGTACTGCTTTGGCTGCATCCCATAAATTTTGATTATGTCATCTCATTGTAGTCATTTTCTTTAATGAAACTATTGATTGTTTCTATGATTTGTCCTTAGACCTCTTTTGTCTTCTAGGGTTAGATTATTTAATTTCCAATTCATTTTTTTTTGTTTTCTTGCTTTTTGGAAGGCAATTGGGGTGAAGTGACTTGCCCAAAGTCACATAGCTAGTGTGTCAAGTGTCTGAGGCTGGATTTGAACTCAGGTCCTCCTGATTCCAGGGCCGGTGACCTATTCACTGGGCCACCTAGCCACCCCTCCAATTCATTTTTAATTGGCAGTCTGGTGAAATAAATGGATTCCTTCTCAGAATGATGTTTTTAAAAGTATAAAATAAAATACATAGTATTACAAAGGAAATCAATTATAATTGTTATCAATATACTAAAAACAAGTTCATAATCTCCAGTATAAGAACTCCTGATCTAGTAGGAGAAATGATGTATGTATAAATAACTACCATAAGTATATGAGAAGGGGCAGCCAGGTAGCACAGCAAGTAAGAGCTGATGACCTGGGGTGAAATCTGGACTGATACTTAGCACCACACCCAGAAATAACTGGCCATGTAACCTTGAGCAAGTTACTTAACCCTGATTGCTTAAAAAAAAAAAGTATATGAGAGGTACTTTTCACACAAGGCTCTTGGAACACTTGAAGAAGCCTATGTGGTTTAGGTGGGAGAAAGATGGTTTATAAAACTTTGGGTAGAATCTGAAACTACCCAGAAATCAATATAGACCAAATCCACAGAGCAATTTCATATTGGCCCAGCCTGAACTCTGGTTTCTTTCATTTTATCTAGTCTATTTGTTATTTCTTACTTCACACAGCTCAACTTTAGAACTTCTACTAGATTCTGTTGTCAGTTTTTTCCTTATAACTCTGATGATATAATGATGTATCAGATGATACTTTTCTGCAAATCCCCAGAAACAGGAAGATCAAGAGGAGGTCCACGTTTAGAGAATAAGATAATAATGACTTTTGGAAATGTTGAGTTTGAACTTATGGGTCATCTAAATAGTATTATCTAATAAACCACTAGAAATGATAGAAAGCTCAGAAGCCAGATACAGACTAGGGATACTGCTTTAGAGTTATCTGTTCAGAAATGATGGTTGTTTTCAATGGAGAGAATTTGCCAGGCATAGAAGGCAGCACTAGCTGATAAATCTAGTTACTAGACTTGGGACTTGCAGAGGCAACAAACGATAAAGGTGTGTCTTGTTATCTGGTCAACAAGAAATAGTGTTCTATTCCTCTGCTTCACACACACCAATACTGAAAGGGTGGCAGATTGCAAGGAACACCTTGTTGCCTGATAGAGGAAATAGGGGCTTTGAAAGGAGATGCAAGTTTTCCTCACCTTTCACCCTCCACCTATAGTCACTGGAAAAAGTACTTACAACTCTGAATGAGAATCTCTTACTTTATAGATCAGGTCATCTAAGTTAGTCTAATTACCAATCCCTTCTACTAGGGAGGCTGAGGTTGGTGGATCTCTTGAGCTCAGGACTTCTAAGGTACGGTGGGCCAAAGCTGATTGTGTATCCACATTGACTGGCACCAATAAAAGAAGATCCCAGGACCACAGGGTGCAACAGAGGGGTGAAATGACCTGGGTTGAAAAGAGAGGAAGACAAAGTCTCCCTGCAGATCAGTAGCCCATGAATGGCTACAGCACATCCAACTTGAGTGAGATAAGAGACCCCATCTCAAAAAAAAAATTGTTTTTACAGATGAGGAAATAGAAGTTCAGAAAAGTTTAAGTGATTTGCCCAAGTAGCAGAATGTAGAACCTGATTCCCAATCCAGTGTTTTCTTCATAATACCCTGATCTTCCTCTTAGGATTGTCTTTATACTAAGGTAAAATGGAGGAAATCTAGCAAGTCCTTTTTGTACAAAAACAACAATAACAGCAACAAAAACAAAACTCCTTCAACAAATCTTACAGAGCTTGGAATTCCACCATTATCAAGTAACCCTTTGGGGTTAAGCATTGCCTTCTTGGGGGTCCTTTTAAATGTGAATTGCTTTGGGAGGAATAATAGGTTGTTACCAACTCCCTTAGGTGTGAAGAAATATCAGCTCATCTTTCTCTGGGAGAAGACTATCTTGGAAAGACCATAAGACAGCTATATACCTGGGAGGTAGTGATAATCTGAGAGGTGTGAATGAGAACTAACTTTAGCTCTCCAATTCCTACTCATCCTTTAAGTCCCAGGTCAGGGCCCTATTTCCTGCAAAAAGCTTTTCTGGAAAGCTCCATCATGCATTGTAGTCTTCCCTTTCTGTCTGTCTGTAGGACATATTTTACCACTTGTTCATATTATATTTATCTTTCATTAAATATTTCATATTTTATTGATCCTTGTATAGTGCACTGTTTTTGTTTTTTGTTTGTTTGTTTTTCTAAGTGTTTCATGTGATTATGTGTGGTCTCTCAAGCTAGATGATAAATTCTTCCTTGACGAAATCTCATGTTCTTCTGCATCCTCTCCGAGATACTCTAGTCTTGGGTTTGTTTCATAGTAGGTGCTTGATAGATACTAGCTAAAATGAACGTGAGATGTTTTTCTCATAGTGAAGATGGATTTTTTTTTTCTCCCTCTGTTTCCATCTCTTTATGTACAACTAGGAATAGCTTGGTATAAATAGGTCTTTTCTTCCTATCATTGACCTTAACGAAGCTATTTGTTATCATTGTTCCTGTGTTTAGCAATGCCTCTTACCCACTTCCAATTTGAAATATACAATTTATAACTGGGAAACAATATACCCAAACTAGTTAGAAGTGATTCTAAAAAGAGGCAGTTAAGTAGCTATGAACAGAGCACTGGACTCAGCTCAGGAAGACTTGAGTTCCAATGTGACTCCAGACACTAGTTGTGTGACTTTGGGCTAGATATTTAAAGTTCTGTCTGCCTCAGTTTCTTCATCTGTAAAATGGGGATAATAATATCACTCATCTCCCCAGGGTTGTTGTGAGAATCAGTTGAGAAGCTTTGTGAAGTGCTTTTCAAAACTTAAAGTCCTGGAGTGGCTAGGTTGCACAGTGAATAGAGCACCAGCCCTGGAGTCAGGAGGACCTGAGTTCAAATTCGACCTCAGACACTTAGCACACACACACACACACACACACACACACAAACCAGCTACGTGACCTTGGGCAAGTCACTTAACCCCAATTGCCCTACCTTCTCCCCTCCAAAAAGAAAAAAATGGAATGGGGATCCTTCTTCACCTTTCTGTAGCATTTAATGCTGCTGAACCCCATCTCTTCCTGGATATTCTGGATTTTCATGTCACCACTCTCTAGTGGTTCTCTTGTCTAACCACTCTGTATTGAGTGATACACTTCACTGTATCAACATACATGTCACATTAATTTTGGCTAATCACCAAGGCTTAGTCATATATCCTCCTTTTTTTTCTTTTTATACTTTCACTGGATGACTTCTTTTGTTCCTGTGGTTTTAATTTTCACCTCTATACTGATGACTTCAGATCTACATATCCAATCTTAGTTTCTCTCCCACATTCTGTCCCCCATTGTAACCATTTTGACAGGGACACTACTACTGGGCAGAGAGGTGGTGCTTTCATTGGGGTGCCTGCCCTGGAGTTAGGAGGACCTATGTTCTAATTTGGCCTCAGACACTTAGTAGCTGAGTGACCCTGGGCAGGTTATTTAACCCTATTTGCTTCAGTTCCTCTTTTGTAAAATGAGCTGGAGAAAGAAATGGCAAAACATTCCAGTATCTTTGCCAAGAAAAGTCCAAATGGAATCACAGAGAATCAGAGACAGCTGAAATAATTCAACTGCTATTACTGCTACTACTACTACATCTCACTTGCAATATGTCTGAGATAGAATTCATTATCTTTTCCTTCCAAAACCTTCCTGTTTCTGAATTTCCCCATTACTTTTAAGGACACCACTATCTATCAACCAAGTTCTCAATGTTGCTGTGAACTTCAACTCTTTGCTTTCCTTTGGCTCATATAACAAATCAGTTACCAAATCTTGCCATCTTTACCTCAACATAATATGGGAGCATAAAAAAAAAGTTCGTTTTTAATTTCTTTGGAAATATTAAGAAATACTATTTCTCTAGCCTAAAACATTTTCTAGGCCTTTCCCTTTAAGGAAAGTGGGGAGAACAAAAGGTAGGGGCTTCCTCTGAAATGGGGTAAAGGTTATAACCAAACTTAATTCTGGCCAAATGGGATGATATTCTTCCCACCCACCAGGAATGATTGGTACCAAGGCCTGCCTAAGGACACAGTCTTCTCTTTTGAAATTCAAATTTAAGATAATGATCACCGGAAAGCACTCTTAAGGGGAAGTGATCTAGGAAAAAGCTGAATGGTGACTTCTGTAATGTTAACTCCAATTTTTTTAAAAGCACATTATGATCTCTTCGTTCTTCAAGATTTCTATGCATTTTACTTGAAATCTTCTTGGAGAAGAGAGTCATGTTGGAAGGGATTTGGACATTTGAACATCTCTCTTGACCTGAGAAAAGTAATTTAATCCTATTTGCTTCAGTTCCTCATATGTAAAAAATGAGCTGGAAAAGGAAATGACAAATCAATCCAGTATCTTTGCCCAGAAAACCTATAATGGGTTCATGAAGAGTCAAATGTAACTAAAAAACAAACTCCTAAGTAGAAATAGCTTGGGTATGGATGGGGGGAGGAGAGGATTGATTAAATAAATAAATAATATTTCTGGCAGACCTCAGACTAAACAGTAAAATATATTGTATTATTTTTTTTTCTTCAATAATTCTTTCTTCTATATATTTCCTCTTTTTCAAATGTAGACATCACCTCAGTTTGGGTTCTGGATAAACGTTAGGCCATCTCTAACTGGGGGTATATCTTATAAGGTCATTGTTCAGTATTTTGTTATACTATGTGTGTGTCTATACACACAAATATATATAATTATATAAACACATACATACACAGTTATACTGCTAGAAATAAACTCTTAAGAAATTAAAACAGCTTCTAGCAAGAGGAGAGGAGAGGAGGGGAGAAAGGTAAGGTGATGGGGTCCAGGATTTTTCTTTCCCTGTTTCCAGAGAATGACAGAGAAGAGAAAGATGGAGGGGAAAAGAATGTATAGTAGCTAAGTGGGAAAACCCCACAATGAACAGGCCTCAATAGGTGGGAGTAGAGAGCTCTTGGCTTCAACCTTTCTTGTTGGGGAGAGGATTGAGGAATACCCTGACAGCAGCTGTCTACAACACCCATGGGTTATATGTGAATTATGTGAGCAGTCACTCCACTCCCAGTCAGAGATTTCCTAACATTTTTTTTTTCTACCCCACCTCCATCCCATTAGAATCTGAGCTTTGGGGGCAGCCAGGTAGCACAGTAAATAGAGCACCAGTCCCAAATCAAATCCCTGATCAGACACTTAACACTTACTAGCTGTGTGACCTTGGGTAAGTCACTTAGCCCCAGTTGCCCTGCCTTCCCCCCTCCAAAAAGACAAAAAAAAAAGAATCTGAGCTTTTTGAAGGCTGAAGTATTTCTAGTGTCTAACAGCTCCTCTCTATAGTAGAATCCTGAAATTATCGGCAAGTCATGTCCTCTATGTCACAGTGAAGAGTAAGACTCCAAAGTAACACTTGGACATACAGTTATAGCTCCCACCCCCAGTTTTCAGACTTTTGTTTTCTGGACTCTGTTCACAACTAAGCTTTTAATTATTTTACTTTTAGGGGCCACTAGCTGGCGGAGTGAATAGAGCACTGGCCCTGGAGACATACTTAGTAGCTGTGTGACCTTGGGCAAGTCATTTAACCCCAATTGCCCTCCAAAAAGAAAAAAAATTTACTTTTAATTTATGGAATAAAACAAGCCAACCTGTCACTGGCTCTGGAGCTATTCTCCCTCCCCTCATTAACACTGGCCAGCTGGGTCCCCAGAGGAAGACTAGATATTCTCCCACAAGTACAAATAGAGTCCAAAGGGAAAGTGTGCTCAAACTTAGAAAATGCATGGTGAAGAGCTAACTCATACCTCTTGGTTGTTGGACATGCTTGTCTTCCCTTTCTAGGGCGCTCATGAAGTTCCCTTAGGCATGTGATTTTTGTTTGTCTGTCTGTGCTCCTAGCAAGTCTTAAAGTGGATTTTTCTTAGCATGTCTGGTTTGTCCTTTCAACATTAGCAGGAGCTGCTCCCCAGACACTGCCAAGATCCAAAGTTGTTCTTTATTGGAGGGAGGGGGAGGAGGTGGAGAGCAGAGACTGAATCTTTAAGCCTTAAGGCCCAGGCTCTTCTTCCTCTCAAGAGATTCATTGGCTGGAACAGCTTCTACCATCAAGCTGCAGGTGCTGGGAGGCCAAAGTGCAGATTAGCTTGCTGGTTTTATGCAAAATTTAGAAGATGTGACCAACTTTACCCAATTAATTTGAATAGAATCTCTGCATAAATAGCTACAATGACTTTGATTCACCTATTGGTATGTTTAAAGGAAATAGTGAGGGCTTCACACTTGGTTCCTATCTCTTACCAGATAAAAAGATGCCTGGACCTAGTTTTTTATTAGTTCCTTCTCTTGAGGTAGAATTGATTGATTGAATAATTTAACCTACTTCCCTTTAAAGCTCATTCCACTGTTTTGCTTCTAAAGATATTTATGTAAAAAGTAGCCACAGATGGGGCAGCTAGGAAGCCAGGAAATAGAGCATGGGGCCCTGAAGTCAGGAGGACCTAAACGTGGTCTCAGACACTTCACACTTACTAACCTCATTCCATCAGACAGTTGACACTAGCTGTGTGACCTTGGGCAAGTCACTTAGCCCCAATTGCCCTGCCCTGCCCCCTCCAAAAAATTAAAATAAAATAAAATGATAAAAAAGTAGCCACAGATAAGTAGGTTATTTTAAAATTACCAGCTAGAAAACCAACAATTATTAACTGTTACCTCTTCTAGTTTAGTGTGTGAGAGACAGAGATGGGAGGAAAATATGGGGAAAAATGTCTCATTTGAAGTTTTTATTGTATTTTACTCTACTGGGTTTTTGTAACTAAGTGACTTACTGTGCTTTTTAAAGCAACAGATTTAACTTTAAAAATCTGAGAGGAATATATACATATATGTATACATGTAATGCATATATGTATACATTGCTAATTTTTTCGCTCCCATATAGTAATTTATGTGGGTCTCAGGAAGGAGTGGGAGGAAGGGTAGTGTCTGGAGAATAGTAAGGTACTTTGGCTAGTACCTAAACTACAGGAGTATTAGACAAGGTTGCCTTTTTCTATCTTTAGGAGCTTTTTTTAACCTTGAGACTCCTGGCTTACTGACAAGTCTTCCTAAGAATCTCATCTTTGCTTTCCAGAGTGCTCCTATCCCTTCCCTCTGTGTCTGCAAGCTGAGAAATCCTGGAAAGATTCCAATGGCCTAATTCTCTTTTGAGTTTTCAAAACATTCAGACTAACTTTCAAAACCTTAAGCAAACTAAGAAAGGGTGACAATTTCTACTTTTTTACAATTCTCTCCAGCTATATTCTGTGCACCTCACCTTCTAGTTTCTTTTGGATTGATCTGTCCATATAGCTGTACCATGTGAACTGAGAGTGGCGATGTTCTAAATTTATTCTCCAGAGAAGTCAATGAAGTTCATGCTTGTCAGGTTCCATTCAGGTAATTCTTCAGACAAGATCTCAGATATCAGTCTTACTCGGGGAAATAAAATTGGTGTTATAAAAGTTTTATAGCAATTCTGAGTTCTGGGTTTAAGGAAAATTAAAAAAAAAACTTTGCTCAAGAAATTTACACATTAATTCAACAAACATTTATAAAGCTCCTAAAATATGAAAAGCACTATACTAGGACCTGGGGAGACAAAATCAGAAATAATAAACACTCTGCACTCAAGGGCTGTATAATTCAGGGGTGGAGAACCTGCAGTCTCAAAGCCACATGTGGCTCTCTAGGTCTTCAAGTGTGGCCTACTGACTGAATCCAAATTTCACAAAACAAATAGCCTTAATAAAAGGATTTGTTCTGTAAAACTTGGACTCAGTCAAAACACACCCAAGGACCTGAAAGGCTACCTGTGGCCTTTAGGCTGCTGGTTTCCTACCCCCGGTATAATACTATGGAAATCAGCTGAGGGAATTAGACCTAAATCTTTATTCTGCAACCATCTCCAGGGTTCCAAGAAAGGAATAAACAGTCAGGTTCAAGAAGACTGACTTTAAAAGGCACAGGAAAATATAACAAAAGGCAATATTGAACATCAGGAGCAGTTCTGTGCTAGGTGCTGTGGAGGCTAGAGAAGAAATAAAGCATGGGCCATGTAATAAAGGGACTTACAGTTTCGTTTAAGAGATAATACTAATGTACATAAAATTAAATAACAATGTAAGCATAACCCATATTTCATCTGGGACTGGTCCTGACATGACCATGACGGACCTGTATACCCTTGAGGCGGGGGTAGTATCTAACAAAATCTATCTTGGTTTATCTCCTAATCCTGGGAACATCAATATATGGCCCCTTTTGTTTCCACAAAAAGGACCCTTCGCTCCTTAAATACCTTTAAAAGTAATAAAATATAGGACTTGTAAATTTTAAACAAAAATATGTTAAATGGGCTCGTATTTTAGCCCCTCAAAACTTAGGAAAACTCTTTCCCCTATTACTGATGTGTTATAAAAGCCTCCCTTCTTGTGGGTCTCACCTTCTCTCAGAATCTATACCATCCACATGACTCAGGATATATTGGGCTTGCTCCTTGATGTTGTGGTTTCCTGCTATGCTGATCCTTCCTATCTTTTGAGGTCATGCAGAAGGAGCAGCAGATGGCCTTTCTCCAGGTAAAAAGGTGGTTGGGGATCTCCGTTTCATCAGCCTCTTTTATTGTTATTCATGTTCTGAAGTCCTTGCCTTTTTCATTCTTACATTCCATCTCTGAGGCTTATTTTTTCTCTTCATGTTTCTATGTCTGGCCTTCATTTCATTTAAAAATCATTCAAGGGCAGATAGGTGGTGCAGTGAATAGAGTACAGGTCCTGGAGTCAGGAGGACCTGAGTTCAAATTTGACCTCATTCCATCAGACATTGGACACTAGCTGTGTGACCTTGGGCAAGTCACTTAACCCCAATTGCCTTGCCTTTCCCTCTCAGAAACAACAACAACAATCCTTGGAGTTATGAATTGATCCAACTATTTTGGAGAGCAATTTGGAAATTTGCCCAAAGGATTGTCAAAAAAAGTACATACCCTTTGGCCCAGAAATACCATTTCTAGGGAATGTATCTCAAAGAGATCATACAAATGGGAAAAGGAACCACGTGTACAAAAATATTTATAGTGGCTCTTTTTGTGGTGGTAGAAAATTGGAAATTGAGGGGATGCCTATCAATTGGGGAATGGCTGAACAAGTTGTGGTATATGATATGAATGTAATGGAATACTATTGTGTTATAAGAAATGATGAGCAGGTGGACTTCAGAAAAACCTGGAAAGCCTTATATGAACTGATGCTGAGTGAGGAGAACAGAACTAGGAGAACATTGTATGTTTATAGTCACATTGTATGATGATTAACTTTGATAGACTTGGCTCTTTTCAGCAATGAAAGGTTCTAAGACAACTCCAAAAGCCTTAGGATGGAAAATGCTAATCACATCCAGAGAAAAGAATTACAGAGTCTGAAGGCAGACTGAAATACACTATTTACTCTCTCTCCATTTTGTTTTGTTTCTTCTTTCTTGTGATTGATTCCATTGGTTATAATTTTTCTTTACAACATGACTAATATGATATGTTTCCCTATATCAGACTGCATGCTGTCTTCGGGAGCTGGGAGGAGAAGGAAAGGGAGAAAATTTAAAACTCAAAAGCTTGTGGAACTGAATGTCCTAAACTGTAAATAGATAGATAGATAGATAGATAGATAGATAGATAGATAGATAGATAGATAGATAGATAGATAGATAGATAGATAGATAGATGATAGATAATTTAAAAACAGACTGCCAAAAAAAAAACCCAGTCTCCCCAAAACAACCCAATCCTAATAATCAGCTCAGGTATGTGAACCACCGTTCTTGGGGCGCTATCTTGGATTATGTAGCCCTCAAAGGAAGAGAGGTTTTGAATGATGGCATTAGAGGCAGTCTCCAATGGTAATGGGGATCAAGGATGAAGGAATATTCTAACTCCAACAGCAAGAGTCAGGACCCAGGTTTCAAGGAGTGCAAGAAGATGAAAATAATGACAAAGGAAAAAGGTTTGAGGTGAAATCAAGTTTGTTACCTATGAAACAGGCATTCCAACAGAGCACACTGGAAGAGGTAGGTAGATCTTGGGTGGGACATTGTAAGGGTTGAGAATAAGGAAGTAGGTAGTGGGGGACAGGGAACAGGGCTCGCTTCAAAATCACTGAGATGGGGAGTTTTTGAGGGGGGGTAGGAGTATGCTACTCAGTGAAAAATGAGTTTAGGCAGGTTATTATCTCTAGAAGTCCAAGAAGCTGATATGGAAGTAGGAGAGTTCAGAGGATGTCACTGGGAAATGGGAAGGTGGATATTGGGAGATGAAAGAGATGTTTTATAGAGTGTCAATATTTTATTTTTAAAAATTATTCACTCCTTGTTGAGGACTTTAAACTTTTCTTAATGTATGCATGACTACTTAAGATAAATAATATGTGAAGTGTCACATGAATAATAGGGAGAAGAAAGAAGTAAATGGTTCAGAAGGGAGGGAACTGAGGTTAGGCCACTGAATATTTGAGGGAGAAGATTGATGACAATGAAACATCAAGTAAGCATTGACTGTGTACTTTGACCCAGCACTGTCCCAGGGGCTGTGAGAGTATCTAGCATAGATTCTGCCCCCAGTTTTACAATTTAGTTAGGAGATACTAAAAAATCTATAAAACTAGGGATGGCCAGGTGGCCCAGCGAGTAAGAGTGCCGACCCCGGCGTTGGGAGACCTGGGATCGGTTCTAGCCTCAGATACTTGGCACCCACACAAAATAACTGGCCGTGTAACCTTGAGCAAGTTACTTAACCCTTTAACCTGCTTTAAAAAAAATCTATAACACTATTTAAAAAAACTATAAAATCAGGAAAAAAAGAATAAACAAATAGTTCATAGGTCATAGCACTTCACAGTTTACAAATCATAATGACAATGGCTCACATTTATCATGTCACTTACAATTTACTCTCCCTCCAAAAAATGTTTCCTTATATATAAAATTTCTACGTTCCAACTCTGTATCCTATGATGCTACAAAAACATAAGTATTACAGTGTGGTATAGAGCAGTGGACTCTATCGAGAAGGTATTCTATCAGGAGTACCTTGCTTCAGTTTCTACTTCCAGACAGTTAACTTGCAGTGTGACCCTGGATACATCACTTAATTCTTCTGAGCCTCAGTTCCCCCAAATTTAAAGTGGGGATGAGAACATTATCTCACAGGGTGTTTATAAGGATCAGGTGAGATAAGGTGCACACAGTGTTTTGCAAACCTTAAAGTGCTATATAAAAGCCAGTTATCATCATCATCATCATCATCATCGTCGTCATCAGCCTTTCTGGCCAAGAAGCAAACTGAGTAGAGCTGATTGTGTTGTGATTGGTTGTGATTCCAAGTCTAGCGCTCTTTATATTACATAACTCTATCTACCTTTCAGTATAATGCTAATCCTGTGTCGCATCAAACATAATTATTAAATTGTTCCTATCTTCAAAGAACCTACAGTCCAGTAAGATAGGAAAGACTAAGTGTAACAATTAGAAAACACACTATTGTATAAAGAAAACACTTTAATACTATTGTATTAAAGAAATATGGTTTCTTTTCAGAAACCATAAAGGTCTAGAATGGGGGGATAGATGTATACTATAGCAGTCTAAAAAGATACACTCAGCAGGGCCCCTAGGTGGCACAGTGAATAGAGCACAGGGACCTAAGTTCAAATCTGGCCTCAGGCACTTAACACTTACTAGCTGTGTGACCTTGGGCAAGTCACTTAACTTCAATTGCCCTCCAAAAAGCAAAAAAAAAGATACACTTATCAAATTTGCAGATGACATGAAGCTGGGAGTAATAGCTAATATACTGGATGACAGAATTAGGATCCAAACAGGTCTTGGCAGATTAATATATTGAACCTAATCTAATAAAATGAAATTCAATGGGACTAAATGTAAAGTTTCAAACTTGGATTCAAAAAATAAACCTTACATAGAAAGAATGGTTAGGTAGTAGTTTGAAAGAGCTCTTGAGATCTTAGCAGGCTGCAAACTCAGTATGAATTGTGATGTGACAGTCAACCCTCCCCAAAACAAAACAAACCCAAACAAAAAACAAAACCTAATGAGATCTTGGAACACATTTTTTAAAAGGCACAATTTGAAGGAATAGGGAGATGATAACTTGCCTGGTTTAGAATGAAGCTTATATGGCATTTTTGTAGAGGTCACCATAAAATGTTGAGGTCAGAGGTTTAGGGGTACACAAGACCCCAAAATACCAACACACCGGGTCCTGCCAAATGAATTCGACTCAAGTCTTCTCTCAGCCAAAGAAAAGTAAATTTTATTAAAAGTCTACTTGTATTGGACACAGAGTAAGCCTGTGCTAGGTCATTTTATGGTGCTCTCACACGGAGACAAGATGGGGTCTTGTGTACAGAAAGTTGTGGAAGGAACTAGGGCTGGTCTAGAGGAGGGGTCAATGAGTGATTAAGGGCGGGAAGTTGCTGGAGGCAACAGACAATGGTGGGCTAGGCTAGTTCAAGGGTGGACTGATATTTTGATACTCAAGGGTGGGAAGTCTAGTAACAGAGGTTTGGGCCCAGCCACAATGTAAGGCTTATGGCCTCATGTAAATTCCTCATCAAATGGGAGGATTCAATCAGAGTTCAAGGGGGGTTCCTAGAGCCCATACCTCATCAGAAAGAATGAGGGAGGGATCTAGGCCAGGTAGTCTGGGGTGACTAGAGGAGGGCTTTAGGGAGGGTCTTTATGGGAGTGGGCAATAGGCTGGGAAGATCTGAGTTAGGACTCCAGGAACCAAGATATGATTAAGAGTGGGAAATAGCATTAAGTGATCTGGAGATAACAAGCAATGAAGGGCTAGGCTAGGTTAACAGAGAATTGGGCTCAAGTGAAGGCCAGATCAAGTGAGAAGGTTCAAGGAGAGTTCAAGGGTGTTCCCTGAGCCTAAACGTCATCAAAATGAGATAATATTTGTAGAGTGTCTAGCACAGTGCCTGGAACATAGCTGGTACTGAATAAATGTTTATTTTTTCCTTCCCTACCTCCCTTCTTTTCTTTCTTACTTCTCTTATGACATGTAGTTGAGGTCTTATCTAAGTGCTTTGATATCTTAAACCTTGGGGTTCCAGTTTTTCCGTTTGCCTATATTGTGTTCTTCTTTGGCCCCTCAAGACAGGGACCCAATTACCTGTTTCCCTGTTAATCTTAAAGATATTTTTTGATGACTCATTTAGCTGTAAAAGAAGTAAAGTATTTCAAACTTCCGGGAGCTATGATAGCCTTGGGCAGTCTGAATGTATAAATATCACATGGGTACAGTACACATTCCAGAAGAGACCATTTGCTGATCTTCCAAGTTCAATTTATTCAAGTACCTACCCTTTGGGCTTTTGGGAAACAACTCAGAGAGGCCCCCTTAGTTTAAAGTTAATCTTATTGTAATTAGCTTTTCAATCTTTTTTCCACAAAGTTGTTGATAGATAAGTGAAGTTTTGCCTGGGTCTTAAGGATAGGAGATGTTCTGTTTTTTATAGATTTATCATCTTCTCTTGCTCTGATTCTTCCTGTTGGGCCAATATTGAACCATAGATTCTGATGAGGTATGGGCTCTGGGAGCCCCCTTGAGCTCTCCTTGAGGTACAGGCTCTGGGAACCCCCTTGAATTCTGATTGAATGCTCCCATTTGATGAGGCATTTGCATGAGGACATAAGCCTTTCATTGTGGCTCTGCCCAAACCTTTCTTACTAGCTTGGCCCTCCATTGTCCATCTACTTCCCACCCTTGATCCTCCCAAGGATGAATACCCAAATCTCCAGGTAACTTCCAGCAACTTCCCACCCTTAATCACTCTGACCTCATTAACTCCTCCTGAAGACCTTCCCCAAATTCCTCCTCTAGACCACCCCTAGATTCCTCCCATAACCTTTCTGTATATAAGCCCCCTTCTTGTCTCCATGTGGTATGAGATTGCCATAGAATGACCTAGCACAGACTTACTCTGGGTCCAATAGGGGCAAACTCTTAATAAACTTTGTTTTTTTTTCTTTGACTGAGAGAAGACTTGAGTTGAATTTATTCTGCAGGACCTGGCATGTTGGTATTTTGGGGTCTCCAGCACCCCTAGCCCTACCCTAAACATCATCATTTTATGATGACCTCTTCAGAATCTACCACTTTTTTTGTAAGGCCAATGCTCAGCAAAACTAGGAAAATGCTGAAGATTTTTCGTATGCTCAGTCTTCCTTTTCTGTGCTTTCCCTCTGGATTTCCCTTATGCCCTCTGTTCCTCATATTCTGTTACATAAGTAGAAATCAGAGGTGTCAAGCTTAAGGCCTCACACCCACTGCCTGAACCAGATTAAAATGTAACTGGAAAATGCTTAACAAAATCAATAAAAATTCAAATATATATTTTTAATTTGGTTTTCTAAGTCATATGCAGCAAGCTCCCTGTACCTACTTCAGTCTCTATTATTCCTTGCCTAACTCCATAGGGTGAGGGTCCCATTTCAGGCCCACCTCAGAAATTGGGATTTGAGGCCTCCTTAATACATGGTTCTTTATAGCTCCTTTTCCCTTCTGCAGAAGCAACATTTATTCCAACCTACATCAACCATTGAGGGCTGCCTACTATTAGCCTCTGTAAATTCAACAATTACTCAGCCCTCTATTACCACACACCTGAGGCATGAGACAAAAAGAAAGTCCTGTTGTTTTTCGCATGTCACAGCCGTAGCCTCTCCCTGGGATTGTGGGGCCAAGAAAGATGTTATATTGAAGTAACTTCATGTTGCCTGAGACTAGAGATCTCCTGTACCACATAACCAATCTGGATGATGATATTAGTAACCTACTGGTACCCAGTGTAGCTGAGATCTGAACCCAGGTTCTCTGAATCCAAATAGTTTGTACTGCAGTAAATGTTTATTATACTGAAGTCAACTGAGGAAGCTAGACTCTTCTGCTTCTGATGGGGTACAGGCTCTGAGAACCCCCTTGAAACTTTCTGCTTGATGAGGCATTTGTCTGAAGCCATAAGCCTTTCATTATAGCTAGGCCCAAATCTCTTACTCTAAACCTAGCCTAGCCCTCCATTGTCCAGCTACTACCCACCCTTGATCCTCCCAAAATATCTATACCCAGATCTGTTACCCTTAAGCTAGCCTAGCCCTCCATTATCTGTCATCTCCAGGTAGCCTCCAGCTATTTCCCACCCTTAATCCCATTCCTGGAGTCTGATCTCAAGATCCTCCTTAGACTCCTCCTCAAGACCCTCCCCAAACCTCTCCTCTATACCACCCACCCCCAGATCCTTCCCATAGTCTTTCAGTATATAAGATCCCTCATGCCTCCACAAAAGAGCTGAGATTAATCTACCGTGTTTCCCCGATAATAAGACACTGTCTTATTAAATTTTTTGGAAAGAAAAACACCAGAGGGCTTATTTTCAGGGGAGGGCTTATGTTGTCCTGCCTCAGCTCTCCTCCGCAGCACTGCTCTCAATGGCGCCAGAAAGCAAATCACTGGGGAAGGACAGGATGATGTGCTCACTGCTGCAGCTCTGATTGGATGCAACTTGGAGCGCGGCGTGCGTTTCCGGGGGGGCCGGAGGGAGGAAGGGGGGGTGGATGGGGGGGAGGGAGGGAGGAAGGAGGGAGGGAGGGAGGGGGGGAAGCGGTGCATACAGAGGGTACCGTAATGTAGCGTGTAGCGCAGGGGATCACCTTCACTACAGTAGCAATCTCAATAGGGCTTATTTTCGGGGGAGGGCTTATTATCAGGGAAACACGGGTAGCACAGACTCACCCAGTGTCAGATTATTCTGGTCTGCTTGTCCAAACAAGCATCACAAATACTTAGTCTCCTTAAGCTTCTACCGATTAAGGTGAATCTTTAATAAACTTTGTTTTACTTTGACTGAGAGAAGGCATGAGTTGAATTCATTTGGCAGGACCTGCATGTTGGTATTTTGGTGTCTTTAGCACCCCTAAACCTCCAAACCTCAAAATTTCTACTGCCTTGGTCTCTAGGGAGAGTGGATTTGTTGAGGTTTAAGGGTGTTTGGACCCCAAAACAGTGAGACCTACCCAAATCAGTTCAACTCAAGCCTTCTTTAAGCCAAAGAAAAACAAAGTTTATTAAAAATTCACCATATTGTCTAGACTCTGAAGGAATCTCAGCATTGGCTAGACTGAAGGAATCTGAGCATTTGTGATTGCCAGGCAGGCCAGACTGAATCTGAGCAACTTCATGGAAACAAGATGGATCTTATATGTAGAAAGACTGTGGGAGGGATGTAGTGGTGCCCAATTAGTCTGGGGTGACTAGAAGTTGGAGGCCAGGAACAAGAGAATGGGGTTTTGGTAAGATCCAGGGTGGGAAGGAGCAGAAGGATAGCTGGAGTTAGACAATGGAGGGCTAGGCTAGGTTTAGGGTAACAGAAAATTGGGCATAGCAATAATCAAAGGCTTATAGCTTCTGGTAAACACCAGATCCAGCGGGAAGATTCAAGGAGAGTTCAAGGGGCTTCCCAGAGCCTGTGTCCTCTCAGATTCAGACTTAAAGTGGTAACTACCAATATTCCCATCACCAAGTTCACTTTTTGATGTGGCATAGCCAATGGATGCAGTATAGGATGTCTTGCCTGCTGGGATGATTCACTGCTGGGTTGGGTGGAGCTGACTCCTCACTGGAGATTTATGCCATTTATGGAAGATTCTTTTTTTTTTTTTAAGCAATTGGGGTTAAGTAACTTGCTCAAGGTTACACAGCCAGTTATTATTTCTGGGTGTGGTGCTGAGTATCTGAGCCCGGATTTGATCCAGGTCATCCCGACACTGGAGCTAGTGCTCTTACTCGCTGTGCTACCTGGCCACCACCCCCATTTATGGAAGATTCTGCCATAAACTTGTTTCTATACCTCTCGTGGCTTCTGACTTTTTGAAGCTTACAATTGTTACCTTGTTTTGATGGGGTGCTTGGGTGCCTGTACTTAGACCCAGTTCCAAAATCACATTTCTCCCTGGCCTCCACACATCATCTCAGGCAGTTTCTCCCCAGCCCAAGGACACTATGCCTGGCTTAGTGGATGTGGTAAGTGATTTTAAATGTCTTTGCCACTGCCTGGGTTATCTGTGAAATAAAAGCTGGGCCACTGTCGCTCTGTAAGAAGCCAGGCGAGCCAAAATGAGGTATAATTTCCTTTAATGGGAACTTTGATACCTCCTGAGCCTTTTCAGTTCTGCAAGGGGAAGCTTCTACCCAATTAGTGAAGGTGTCAACAAAAACCAAAAGAAATTTGAAACCCCTACATGGGTGCATATGTGTAAAGTCTATCTACCCGTCTTCACCTGGGTAGGCACCCCTCTTCTGAACAGGTTTTATGTGTTTTTGTTTGTTTGTTTGTTTTTGCTTTTTGGAGGGCAATTGGGGTTAAGTAACTTGCCCAAGGTCACACAGCTAGGTTTTTGTGTGTGTGTGTTAAGTGTCTGAGGCTGGATCTGAACTCGGGTCCTCCTGACTCTGGGGCCAGCTCTCTACTTACTGTGCCACCTAGCTGCCCCTCTGAACAGGTTTTAAAAGGGGAGGAGGTTTGACTGCCCTTTCAGGATTCACCTGAGCACAGGTTGGGCAGGCCTGACAGACCTGTTTGATGGTTTCTCCTAGCTCACTGCAGTAAAATGAGTTTTATCAGAGACTGGAGTGCTAGGGGAAAATAAATGAGTAAACATTTTTACTGACTCAAAATATGCTTTCCATGTTCTACATGCCCATGGAGCAATTTGGAAAGAAAGAGGATATCTGACAGCAAAAAATTCCCCTATTAAACATGCATGGAAGATTTCATATCTCCTCCAAGCTGTTCAAAAACCTTCGTCTGTTATCTTTTGCAAAGGCCACCAGAAAGGGGAAAGCAATAAGGCTGTGGGAAATCGCCTGGCAGACACTCAGCAAAGAATGCTGCAGGCCAGTTGGCTATACTCTCATAGCTCGCTGATTCTTTTACACCTTTGTACAGCCCTTGAGAATAGGACCTTGCTAAAGAAAGGAGATACTCTCTTTCCTACTCTGGGTGGTTTCAAACACCCTAAGGACAACTTCTTATCCCAGAAGAAAGTCAATGGAAGCTTCTTTTTGGCTTACACCAGGCCACACACCCGGGGGAAGAATGCCCTCCAGTCTCTGATAAAACCCATTTTACCAACGCTTCCCAGTTTCACTATCAGGTACCTTCCCAACAAGGGGGCAGGGCAAGAAGAGATAATAAGGAAGGAGTGTCTTGGTCAACCTCCACCAGTTTCTTCCCTCTCCAATATTTATTTATTGAAGATCAGGAAAGGGACAAAGAAATAGCAACATAATGTGTTCATGGTAACATGATGGCTACCTCTCTATCAACCTGGAAACTCACACTAATTTTTGCCTTCTTTAACACAAGGGAGGATATCTCCATTTCATTTGTTCAAGCCTTTTGTATGCCAATTAAGCCAACACATGCAGGGGAATTTCCTATTCTCTCAAGGCAATCCATTCTACTTTTTGGACAGTGACAACTATAAGGAAGGTTTTCCTGGTGATTCCCTGAAATACAATCTGTAACTCTTATGGCTTGAAGGGAGATGTGACTGTTGATTGGCTGAGAGACCCCTAAACTTGGTGATGCTACATTCCTGGAGGACGGATCTAGAAAAGCTGAGAAATGGTATTTTAGCAAAGGCAAATAAGAAAATTTTGAACTGTTAAATGGAGTTCCCTGAGCCCCAGGCATGTGGGCCAAGACTGGTCCACAACCAGTCCCTTGATTCCCAATGCTTGCAATCCAGAGACTCTTGAGAAAAGGTATCTCTTCTCCGTTGGGCTAAAATTTTGTCATGGTCCTGATTTGAAGAGCAATTTACTCTTACATATTATCTTGTCTACCATAGTCTGTATAACTTCTAGAGCTGTTTTACTTCTTGCTTACATAAATGTCTGCTAGCTATCTCTGATTATCCTTTTCTTAACAAGAACTTGTGGTCAGGGAACTAATCTGGTGGAGAGTAAGCTAAGTATTACCCACCCTTGGTTCTCAAATGGAAGTACATCTTGTAGTTCCCCCTCCCTCCCACAATGACTAGAGAAAGAGAAAGGATTTTATTCTGAACTTTAAATTTGGGGAGGGAAGGAGTGATCTCCCAAGAATGTAAATCCTTTTACTGTACTTTAAGGTAGAAATCACAGTCACTCTTGGAGACTTGGTATGAGGCTTTCTAGATTCCAGATCTTTTAAAATATATCCCTGCAACCTAATTTAAACCTTGTGACATGATCCAATCTGTATTTCACTTACATTTTGGGGAACATATTTTTATTACCCACTGCTTCTAGTTTTCTCTGGAGTCAAGTACAAGTCCAATGTCTTTTCAATTTGACAACTCTTGGAATATTTCAAAACAGCTATAATGTCCTCTTCTTGTCTTCCTTTTTGCAGGATAAAACATCCCCAGTTTCTATAACTAGGACTTGTGTAGATGAAAAGGCCTTAACATCATGATAGCCTTCTTCTAGAGGATCTCTAATTTGTCAGGGTTCTTTGATTTCACTTGTATCACATTGGGAACTGGGAATGAGACAGAGAACACAGTGGGATTTGTACCTACCTGCTTCCCTAATAGGTACATCTCTGGGAGCCAATTGGTGGGAGGTTTGTAGCCTCTGGAGGTCAAGCAAGATGGCAAAAGTCCTGAATATTTCAGAGGAAGAAAAAGATCAGCTTGGAATGACTGAAGGTTATTTCTGAAGGTAGCTCAGAAATTCTGACATAATCCTACTGTTTATTTAGGAAATCAGAGAACTGACAGAAAAAGGAGAATAAAGCCATGACGCCAGCAGGGGTCATCTAGGTTGTATATAGGTAAGATTAAAAAAAATCACTGAATATTAGAGCTAGAAGGAACCTAAAAGATTTTCCATTCCAATCCTACTGTCAAATGGAAAAATTAAAACTCAGAAAGGGGAAGTGATTTGCTCAATCATACAGCAAAGAAATATGTCCTCAAAAGAAAGGCTCTTCCTTCTTTCCTTCCTTCTTTCCTTCCTTCCTTCCTTCCTTCTTTCCTTCCTTCCTTCCTTCCTTCCTTCCTTCCTTCCTTCCTTCCTTCCTTCCTTCCTTCCTCCCTCCCTCCCTTCCCCCTCCCCTATACATTTCAATCACTTAAAAGTTTGTTCAATTTAAGGAACTAGGACTTAGGTTAAAGACATCTGACTAAATCTAGTGCATGGTAATTAAGAAGGTCAAAGTTTACAAGGCAGCAATGTTACAACCAACCTACATTTAGAGAAACCACTTTAAGAGAAAATAAAAGGTTCAGGAACACAATGGAAAGGAAAGGAAAGGAAAAAAAAGGGAGGAGAGGAAAAGAAAAAGAAGAGAAGAAAGGAGCAATAATAATACAGATTGGAAAATTTTTAGAAAGACGTATTACAGAGGATAAGAAGGGGTGATAAAGAACATCACGGGGCACTGAGCATGAGGATATGGAATAATCATATTGGTAGGTGTCATTGTTGAAGGCAAAGCCTGCCCTAAGTTGGCAGAGAATAACACACTTCTATTCCAGGCTTTTGTGTTTGTAAACTAGGGGAAGAATACCGATCATTTTAACACTCAGAAGATAGAATCACACTTCATCATGAGTCCACAGGAGTCAAGGCTCTTAGTGCTTTAGGCAACTCTAACACTGGGCTTTACTTAACCTGAGGTCTTTAACCTAAAAAAAAAAAGTCTTAATAACTATTTAAATCCAATTGGTTTCCGTTGTAATTTTATGTATTTCACATATACCTTCAAAGACATAATTCTGAGAAAGGGTCCAGAGGCTTCACCAGGTGTCAAAGCTAATTAAGAACCTGTGATCTAAAGACTAAGTTACATGGGGGTTGCCCATCACCTTGGGAATTCCCTTCTTTAATGAAACCCTAGGTACAAATCAACAACTGTAACAACCATGAATAAAACACACCAGGAGAGCTAAAAATGAATCATTTTATTGAAATACTCAAAGAAGTCAAATCTATGGAATAGAAGATGGTCCTAAAGTAATAAAGTTTTTAGTGAGTATTCAACTTTGTAGAATGTTTTCATATACATTCTCATCAGATCCTCCCAACATTGTGGTAAGATAGGGAGGCCTGGCATTGTTACATACTTCACTTTACAATAAGGAAATGGAAATTCAGGGAGCTCATGTGAATTGCTCTCTTTCCTTCTCCCCTCTTACTACTCCCAACCCCCAATGAATTAGTGGTTATGCTGGGAACACCAAAGGAGTCTCCAGATTCCTGGAGAAAAAGGTTCTTTTTACTGTAAGCTAAATTGCAATCCCTTGATAGCTAAAATTGGTCTTACACTTTTGCTAAGCCCCATACAGTCTAGCACAGAGCATTGTACATAATAAGCACTTATGTCTACGCCTCTAGAAAGACATGAAAATTAATAGTGAGGACCATATCTAAGTTTTATATCTTCCCTAATGCCTAAAATAAGCTATTAGGCATACACTAGTTGCTTGATAAATATCTGTTAAGTTGAAGGGGCAACAAGGTATAGTCGAAAGAAAGCTAGTGTCAAAGTCAGGTCCCACCTCCAACACTTTCTGGCTGTGTGACTCAGGGCAAGTCACCTAATCTTTTAGTGCTAGATTACCTCTATAAGAAGACAATTTATAGAGAAAATACTCCCTGGCATTGGCAGAGGGAGTTTCCTTATCTGGCAGTTTGCTTTATGAAAGACACAATAAGCCCAGTCCCTATGCTTTAATTCTAAAATG
The DNA here is from genome assembly GCF_028583685.1 of Petaurus breviceps papuanus. NCBI lineage: Eukaryota > Metazoa > Chordata > Mammalia > Diprotodontia > Petauridae > Petaurus > Petaurus breviceps. Next base: position 4,055,518 of record NW_027187273.1, on the reverse strand, counting down.
CTGGAGTTTGGAAGGCTTGAGTTCAAACCCTGCCTTAGTAGCTGTATGATCCTAGGCAAGTCACTTATCCTCTGTCTGCTTCAATTCCTCATCTGTAAAATGCAGATAGTAAGAGCATCAAAGTGGTAAAGATCAAATGAGATAATACTTGTAAAGGCTTTTCAAACCTTAAAGTGCTAGTTGTTCTTATTTTTATTGTTTTCCTCAATTGTAAAATGGGGATAAGAACAGCCCTTATGTTGGAAGGTTGTTGTAAGATTCAAAGGAGATATTTATAAATCATTTTGCAAGCTTTAAAGCACTGTATAAATGCTACTTATTACCATCATCTTCAATAGTTTCCTCAACTGTAAAATGGGGATAACAGATCCTACCTTCCAAGGTTTCGAGGATCAAATGAGATATTTGTAAAGCACTTAGCACAGTACCTGGCACACAGTAGGTGCTCAATAAATGCTAATTTTCATCATTATTTTCCTCAACTATAATTGAGCTCTCTATATAAAAGCTCTACCTCTCAGGGTTGTTATGAAGATCAAATGAAATCTGAATAATCATAATCATCATCTTCCTCCTCAACTGAAAAATTGGGATAATAATAAATAGTAAATGCTAACTATTATCATTATTAATTATTGAAGCGTCTATGGGCGGGGCAGTTTCCGCCAAAACTACAACTCCCAGAAATCCTCGCGGCGCACGCGTAGCGTGTCTAGCTCTGGGGCCGGAGTGACGTCGGAGCTCGGTGGCCGAATCTGACCTGCTGAATCTGCCCAGTGTCCCGTTGGGAAGAGCCGGAGTAAGTGCGTCCGTTGTTCCGTCCGTCTGACCAGGCTCCCACATTGAGAGTTTCGTGGCCTGCTGAGTTCCCCCGAAGGTGAGCCTGTGGAGGGGTGTGTGTGTGTGTGTGTGTGTGTATGTATGTGTGAGGACTGTGGGGTCCGGCCGCGAGGTCCTTCCCCCTGGGGACTCCTCGCATTTACTTCAGACTCCGCCCCGCCCCCTCCTCCCCATCCCACGTATTCCACGACTGACCCCCGGTCGCGACTCTAAGCCCACCCGCCTTTTCTGTCCACACTCTTCTATTTAGTTCCGCAGGTGCTTGATACCCTCGTCCATTCTCTTGCCCTATGTCCCAGCGGCCTCGCCCTTTACCGCCCACCTCTTCCCTACGCCCCCCCCCCCTTTACCCGCCCCCTCCCTTCTACCGTGCCCCTCCCCCCATCCTCAAACTTCCCGGTTCTTCTCTCCCGCCCCGCCCCCTCCGCTGGCCCCTGCTCCGTTCCTGCCGCAGCCTCCGACCCCACCCTGCCCCGAAGCGGCCCCACCCTCCTCTGGCCCTTGGGGGTCCGCCTGCCTCTCCTTCCCCCAAACTTGCTTCTGTCTCCTCGCCCCCCCTCCCATCTTTGGATCCTTCATACGACCCCGATCTTGTGGATACTCTCCATCTGCTGTCCAGCCCCATCCGCCCATTTCCCAGCCCCTAAGCTTTTTCCTTAACCACCTCTGACCTCACGCCGTCGGTTTTAGCCTTATTTTATTTTTCTTCATCACTGAAAAGGTTTGTTTTTTGCAGTCCACTAAAAGACGTGCTCTTTTCCGCCTGCCTCCCCCACTGAGAAAAAGAAAAGCCCCCTGCTGACAAGCCCAGATAGCCAAGCCAAACCGCTTTGCTCTGACCACGACCAAAAAGATGCCTCGGTCTGCGCGGAGCCCGCTTCTCCTCCCAGAACGTCACTTTGCAGGCAGCCCTCAACTACCCGCCCACCCACTTGACCAGCCCTTAGCCCTGGCGCTTTGGGCCCCTGAGCCCCAGCCACAACTTGTAGCTTCTCCCCATACAAGCCCCTGCCCACCAGGAGGGGTTTCGTTTTCTTTAAGACCGGTTCCTGCTGGCCCCCCTCTCTGCTTCTATTCCGTGCCGACCGGGAAGGACTGAGATCCAGGGTTGGGGATTTCTGTCCGTGTCACCTGACCGGGTTTGTTGTCAGCTAGGAGTGAACCAGGTCAGCGGGAGCGGGGCCCTGCCTCCTGTTTTGTAATCTCCCGTCTCTGGGAGGGAGACGTCCCGGGCGGCTTGAGGGCCTGGAGGAGGAGGAGGAGGAGAAGTCTTCAGGACCGTTTGTCTCCCCCTGCAGGCTACGCTTGGGCAACCAGTCTGGGTGTAGGCGAAAGCTTCCCGCTGGACCGTACCTGAGTTATGTAACTGGGAACATAAGTGCCTTGAGGGAGATATTGTGGCCTGATAAATTAATCCGTCCGTTATAAGGGCTACACGCAGGGGTGGGGTGGAGGAGTGCTGGCCACCTTTGTTATTGGAAGGGTTTGGTTTGAACATTTTTAAACCAGAAAAACCGGAAAGAGAAATTTGAATCTTGTAGAAAGTGAGGTTTTTTCCACAAGAACCTAAAGACCTTCATCACTGTTGCCAAAAAAAAAAAAAAATTGTGTTAAGTGATGGGCTTTACATGTAACAAATGGAGCAGTAACTACTTTCACAAAATAGAAAATGTTCATTCTAGGTCACTAGACAGATGAGTATTCAGAAGCACCAGGCCACCCTAATTTTCCCTCAGATCATAAACTGAAGATAGCCTCAATTCTGAAAAGCCAGAACTGATTTGCTTGTCTTTTTTACGTTATTTTTTTACTTAGACGTTTTGTTAATTGTATGATTGAATTGAATAACTAGGGTTTTGTATTTTTTCCAAGCACTCTTAATATTATTGAATACTTTTTTTGAACAATTAGTGTTTGTCATCTTTTACTTTTGGAAAATTGCCTTTTAATTTTCTGACCCCTTTAGAAATTCAGTGTGATGAAAGTAACACATTTTCCTACAGGACCACTCCAAAATAAAAAAAAAAAAAGCAATAATGACTCTCACTTTACTGAGGGTGTTTGGAGGTGGGGGGATGACCTAAATTTATCTGGAGGCACTGGCAAAATTGTAAAGTGGGTGCCAAATGATTAGTGCTTTCTACTGTAGCCTTTGAGAAGAATGAGAAACGGGAAGTTTCTACTGTTTCAGGACTTTATTTCGAAATATTTCCTTATTTTAAAAAAAAGCTAGAACTTTGGTGAATTTTTAAAAAATGGAAGAATAAAATTTGTTCAGCTTAAATTACCTGTGTCAAACATATTGTGTTAAAATATTAACCTGAAGAATATCAGTTTTCAAACAGTACTCTCCCTTTGAACTGCCTATTAGAAGAAATGGAATTTTAGAGGCAGAAGGCTTCAATCTCCTTTTTTGACAGATTTTTGACCTTCCCTATCATTCCCAGAACTTGTGAAAGATAATGAAAAAAATTTAAAAATCACTTTTCATAAAGTATACTCTTTTTTTTTTTTTTGGTCATAGATCTAGAAAGAATCTCAGAAGCTCTTTGACCCAACCCCTTCATTTTATGGATAAAAAGACCAGCTTCCAATGTGGTCAAGGGACTGTTTACTATAAACTTTTTTTTATACTTAAATGGTTTTCTGGATAAGAGACTAGAATGTGTCATAATTAGTAAAACACATTAGTTAATATTTTTACATTTCTCTCCTTACCATCTTTTCTTGTACTGATCATACTTTCTCTTATACCCCCTACTGTGATAGAGAGAGAATCCACCTCTACCACCATTCTTTCCTAGACCCTCATTGGCTATATCTCTTTTGCCTTCCCTATTTTAATTAGCCCTTTGGGGAAATCATCTCAACTCTGCTGCACTCCACACTAGATTCCTTTGCTTTCTTGTCCTGTTGCTCTGACTGTGGAGCTTGTTTGCTTCTATTTATTTATTCTAATAGAACTGGAAGTAATCAGGAAACTCTGTTGAGTGGTCAGACTACAAATTTATGGTATTTCATTTCAACTTGGTCCTCATAGCAGCTAGGCAAATATTCGCCTCCTCCTTAATTGATTTACTGCCCTACTTTTTATAGCTGCTGTTCAAGTCTTTCTGCTCCTCAAGCCCAAGCCCCTCTTCACCTTCTCTACAAAGGACCTCACCTCATTCTTCACTGGAAAAATGGAAACCATTTGACAAAAACTCCCCATTTGACCCCCATCTCATGTCACTCAGATATCTTCATCCACTATCTTCCTTTTTCACTCTTGTCTTGATAAAGAGATAGCTCTTGCAAAGACAGAAGTCCTCTATATTCCCTCTATGATCAGACCACCTCCCACCTTCTCCAGCAGATTACTTCCACTGTTACCCCTACCTTTGTTCAGCCTTCAGAGATCTCCAGTCTCTTCCTATCCACTTATCCTTTAGTGTTTACAGCCACATTTCCATGTCTCCCCTCAATCTTTACAAAACCCTTGGTAGCTATAGCTCTATATCTCTTTCTTCCCCTTCGTGGTTAAAATCTTTCAGAAAGTCATCTATACTAGTTAAGTCAAATCATCAAGCATTTATTAAGTGTCTGTTATGTGCCAGACATTGATGTAAGTGCTGGGGGTACAAAAGATAAAAAGCTTCTGCTCTGAAGGAATTCCTAGTTTTATGGGACAGATAACATGCAAATGATTATGTACAAATGAGCTGTATTTATGTCTATATTTTATACATGCACATTGATATATTGGAGATAATCTCAGACGAGAGGCACTAAAGTTATAGAGGACTAGGAAAGGCTTTTTGCAGAAAGGAGACTTTAGCTGAGCCAGGAGGGTGGAGGTAAAGGAGGGATAATGAATGAAAATGAAGAGTCAGGAGATGGAGTTTCACATGGGAAGAACAGCAAAGATGTCTACAACACTTGATTATGGTACATAGAGGAGAGGAAGGTATAGAAGGACTGGAAAGGTGGGAAGAGGCCAGGTTATGGAGGGATTTAGAAGTTAGGGTGATATTAAGGGGCTCCTGGAGTTTATTGAATGGGGGGGTGGTGGTAACATGGAACATCAAGAACATAGTGCTCAACACTGTTAAAAAGTGCAGAGTTCAAGATGTAAACTTAGAGAGTGCAGATTTAGCCAAACTCTGAATTTAGTCATGTCCAACTCTTTGTGACCCCATTTGGGGTTTTCTCCACAAAGATAGTGGAGTGGTTTGCCATTTCCTCCTCCAGCTTTTTTTTTTTTTTACAGATGAGGAAACTGAGGCAAACAGGATTAAGTGACTTGCCCAGGATCAACCAGCTAATCAAAGGCCATATTTGAATTCAGAAAGATGAATCTCCTTCCTGACTCCAGGACTAGTGCTGTATCCACTGCATCTAAGTCAGATTGCAGAGAATTAATAAGAGAGTGAGAGGAAAGAAGGTGGAGGTACCTGTTATAGTTGGCCTTTTCAAGGAGTTTAGATAGGAAAGTGAGGAGAGATACAGGATAATGTGTCCCCTAGCCTCAAAAAACTCTTAACTTGATCCATCCATCTCATAGGTGGGTCCACTTTAAGCCCTCTTCAGTATGGCTTCTAATCTCAACATTCAATTGAAACTTTCCTGGCCAGAGTTATCAGTGATCTTTTAATTTCTGAATCAAATGATTCTTGGTCAGTGATCCTCCTTGACTTCTTTGCGGCATTGGACAGTTAATTGTTCATCATCTTTTAAATGTTCTCTCCTAGTTTTTCATGACACTGCTCTCTCCTTATTCACCTATTTGTTTGACGGCTCTTGATTCTGCTTTGCTTATTCTTCATCTAGGTCATGTCTTTAACCATGTGTGTTCCCCAGAGCTCTGACCTTGGATACCTTTTCACTATTTTATTTGGAGATGTTATCTGCTTTGGGTTCAGTTTCCATCTCTATGCAGATAATTCCCAGATCAATATATACATTCCTAATCTCTTTGATGAATTACAGTCACATCTCCATTGTCCCCTTGGACATCTTGAACTAGAAGGCTTGTAAACATATTAAGCTCAAACGTTCAAAACAAAACTTGGGATCTTCCCACCACACCCTTATCCTCCTAGTCATTCCAGGCTCCCAACCTAGCTATTCTCAGCCTCACTTTCACTCATCCTACACATCCAGTCAAACAAATCTTGTCCTTTCTACCTTCACAACATTTCTTGCATATGTCCCATTCTCTTCCCAACTGTAGTTCAGTGCTTCATCATTTCTTGTCAGGACTATGGTATTAAACTTATGACTAGTCTTCGTGCCTCAAGTCTCTTCTCATTCTTATCCACCTTCCAAGACAGGTTTTTAAAAATTTTTATTTATTTTTCAATTAAGCATTTTTTCACTCTCTCAGTACCCCATTGGAAAAGAAAAACAAAACCACTCCCCAAATCCATGTAAAATATATGCATAGTCAAGCAACCCCCACCTCCCAGGGCCACTGGCCACTGGCCACGTGCAAAAGTGTGCCTCTTATTCTGCATCTTCAGTACATCAGGAAGTAGGTAGCATATTTCATCAGACATCCTTTGAAATCGAGGTTTATCCTTGTTTGGATCAGTTTATAAAAGGCTTTCAGAATTGTCTGTGAAATATTTTTGTTATATAGATTGTTCCCCCGCTCTCTTTTGCTTTGCGTTAGATCATAGAAATCTTCCCTAGTTTTTCTGAAACCTTCCCTTTCCATCATTATGTAAGGCTCAGTAGTATTCTGTGAAGGCTCATCTCAAATCCCACCTGCTGGAGGTTTTTGCTGGTCTGCCCAGCTTCTAATGCCTTCTTTCAAGATTATCTTCTTTTACCCCTTTGCCTTTTTTGTACTTAATTATTCATATGTTGTCTCCCTTTATAATGTATGTTTTTGAGAGCTGGGCCTCTCTTTTGCCTTTTTATTCTCTGTGCTTAGCACAATGCTTGGTAAATTGTAAGCACTTAATAAAGTGCTTGTTAATTGACTGAGTCCTCTTATTCTAGAGGATCAGTTTTGTGCCTGTTGTTGAGTCACCATGACCTGGTCATTTTGCCTCTGTGCCCACTGTTCTTTGTAGCAAAAGGCATTATTTTTTCTTCTTATCTTACTTTTCCTTTGCTTTTTTAAACTCTCCTGGTAGGTGTTCAAAACTTTCATAATCTGACCGTATTTATCTGTCCACACTATAGGACATTCTCCCGCCCAATCTTAAACCTTTGCTCATATTTTCCCGCAGTATCCCTTTTTTTCCTTTTAATTAAAAAGAAAACCCAACTACTTTATTTTTAATGAACTTGACAGACATCAACATTTGAGCATTTTCACATATGAAGAGTAGGAAGTAAGATTTTATATGAAACCTCGAATCTTTGTTATGGCCTGTTGTTTGAGTTTAAATTTAATAAGATCAATACTGCCCTGCTTGTCTGTGTCCCTGAACATTTCTGCTCACTTTTGTGTATTTTTAAAGTGTTTCAGCCATATTCTTTTCCTTTTTTTGGGCATCATTATCATTATTCTCTTTTCCTCTTCCCTTACCAAATAAATAAAAACTCCCTTGTGATAAATAAGTATTAATTGTACATCAGTCATATATGATAGTGCATGTCTCGTCTGCACTTAATAGGCTGGACTCTGTGAAGTAGTGGAAAGCATGCTTCATCATTATTAGCCTTTTGTTGTCACGATTGTTCATTGCATTGAACAGAGTTCCTAAGTTTTTCAGAATGGTTTTTCTTTATAAATTATAGTTATTGGATACTTTTTTTGATTCTTCTTACTTCACTGTTTCAGTTCAACTGAGTCTTCCCAGGTCCCTCTGAATCCATCCCTTTCATAATTTCTTATGGAACAATAATATTAAATTGCATTGATGTATCATGATTTATTTAGCTATCCTTCACTATTGGACACGCACTTTGCTTCCAGTTCTTTGCTACAATCAAGAGTGTTGCTTTAATCATTTTTGTAACATCATCCTTTTCCTCCTGTCTTTTTTCTCTCTTTGGGACAAAGAATATGTGTACAGTTTTGTGACATTTTGGATATGATTCCAAATTACTTGTTCATAATTGTTAGACTACTTCACAGCTCTACAGACAATGCATTAGTTTGTCAGTCCTCCCCCTACCCTTATAACAGTTGTATTTTTGTCAGCCTTAGTATGAGATCAACTTAAAGTATTTAAACTTGGCATTTCTTTTGCAGTTCTCTGAGTCACTGTCATTTGCAAAAGTGGTACTTCTGTTTCCTCTTTCTATGTTTATTCCCTCAATTTCTTTCTTTCCTTCCTAGTTGCTAGCATTTCTAGAACTATATCATATAATAGTAATGACAGTATACATCCTTGCTTTACCCCTTGATCTTGTTAGTAAGACCTACATTTCTCTATTACTAATAATGCTAGCTCTTGGTTTTTGATAGATACTACTTACCATGTTAAGGAAAGGCTCATTCCTGTACTTTTTAATATTTTAACACAAACGTGTGTTGTCCTTTCTTAAGAGCTTTTTTCTGCAGCAATTGATACGTGATTTTAAATTTTTGTTATTCATATGGTCAATTATGTTTATAGGTTTCCTAATATTGAACTAACCCCATATTCCTGGTATAATTTAAACCTTGTCATAGTGCCAATCAATCTGTTTAGTAAATTGCTGTAACCTCTTTGCTAATACTTCATTCATCATTTTTGCAACAATATTCGTTGGAGATATTAAGCTATAGTTTTGTTTCTTTATTTTCTTCCTGGTTTAGGTTTCCATACCATATTTGTCTTACCAAAAGAATTTGGTAGGATGCTTTCTTTCATTGTTTTTGTGAAGCTGATAGCTTAAATGAAATTGATGAATAGTTACAAAAATATAAAATACCTAGATGAACAGAAAAAGAAGTAAAATATAAATAATCTAATATCAGAAAAAAACTTAAACTCTAAAGGAGCTTCTAAGAATAAACTATCAAAAAAGAAATTGAACAAGCTACAAAGGAATTTCCCAGAGAAAAAAAACCTCTGCGATTCTTGTCCATGTTGTTTCATAAGTTCCTCAGGAGCCTCTCTCTAGATCAGGCATTTTTAACCTGGAGTTTGTGAACTTGTTTTTAAAAAATGGTTTGATAACTGTATTTCAAATACAATTGCTTTCCTAAATTTTATGCATTTAAAAAGCATTATTCTGAGAAGATGTCCATAGTTTTTACCAGATGACCAAAAGTGGGGTCCTTGAGACAGAAAAGGTTAAGAACCCCTGATTTAGGTCTTTTTATATTTTCTGCCACTTCAGTACTTGAGCTGTCTTTCCGGCCATCTCTGCTGCTATACAAGAATCACTGAACATTTCCATCTGTTTGTCTATATACGTATTGGTCTTCACCTTATTAGAATGTGTGCTTGACAGCCAAGACTGTCATACTTCTCAGTTACACAATGTTGGGGTATAGTAAGCTATTGATAAAAGTCTTTTCATTTATTCATTTGGTCAGTCATTAGAAATATACCGAAGTGTCATGATAATTATAACAGTTAATATTTATATTGCTCATGGTATGCAAAACACTTTATGCACGTTGTCTTATTTAGTCCTCACAATGACCATATGAAATAAATGTTGTTATTAACATTTTACAGTTGAGAAACCTGAGACCTAGAGATTTTAAATAATTTTCCTGTGGTCACATAGCTAGTAACTATCCCAAAAAGGCAGGATTTGAACCCAGACCTCCTGACTCCACAAAGTCCAATACTCTATCCTCTGTGACATACTTAGCCCATATATCCCTCTATAGCCCTTATTTCATTCTGAATCACTGACAACTTTGATTTTTCAGGGATTATGGTTTAGGGGAAGAGGTGTCAAACTCAGAATCAGATTAAAATGTAATGGGAAATGTTTAAAAAAAAATAAAAATACAATATAACAAATAATGTAATTTGGAGGGTTTGTTTTTTTGGCAGTATGCTTGCAAGGAGGCAGTTTTTATTTGCTTTTGACACTTCTGGTTTACAACTTTGGGAACCATAGAACACTGTTAAGCGAATACTGCTGTTAAAAGATAGGTTTTGTGTCAAGGAACAGTTGGGGATCGTTAAACATACTGTGCAATTTCCCAAATGTGACTCAGCCTGCTGTCACCTTCTTTAGTGCTGGACCTAGCTTGTTGGCCACCTGCAGTAGTTGTCAGATATATTTGATGTGCTGGTCATCCAGTTGCACACTAGATTTGGTACGTTAGATATTCATCTATTTCTTTTGTTTTATTTTTCTATGGATTATTACAAGTTTTTTTCTTAACTGATCATGGGTCCTTGAGGAGGCCTTGCAATTTTCTTTTTTTCTTTTTTTTAAATTTATTTTTAGTTTTCAACATTCATTTACACAAGATTTTGAGTTACAAATTTTCTCCCCATCTTTCCCAGCCCTGCAACTTTTTGAGGTTTGATACAGTTGCCCCACAGGTAGTCCTGTTTATAATACTATTGGGGGGCAGCCTCCTAGAATTCCTCTGACATTTATCCACCATGCAGGACATCTGTGTAGTGAATGCCTTTGGTGATCATCACCTTGGTGATTTTTCTTGCCAAAAGCCAGAGGTCTGTAATAATGAATATAAATAAATCTGCAAGTGTGCCCCAGTGTGTATATACTAATGCTTCTGTAGTTGGCCATTCAATTTCTTAGAACATGGTGCAAATGATGCCAAAGCTTTGCGTTGTTTGATTATTGACAATCTTGGTGGGTTGACCATGGGAAAACTAGTTAAGAGATTAATGTTATGATTATAGAAATGACAGGGTTGTGGATGGCAGTAACTTCACATGTGAGTCAATATTTTATAACACGCAACTCCAATTACTTTTGCTATTCTAGTCATACTTGGATCAAATGCGATAGCATATGTAAAACTCTTTGCAAAATTGAAAGTGCTACATAAACAGTTATCATTATTGTTATTATTCTATTCTCAAGGAAAAGAAAGAATAATTTTCATGTACTTCCTACATTTCCTTCCCCAATGTGGGATCTCTCTTGGTCTGGTGGTCTTTTTAAAAGCTTCTCAGGATGACAAAAGTTATTCTTAACTTCCTCTGAAAGCTGTACCTTGCCACTCGTTAGCTTGTCATCCTGTAGGTAACATTTGATTCCTTTTCCTTTCCTGTAAGGTTTTTTTTTTTTTGCCCTGATGGTTGTCTAAAGGAATTTAATAATAATAGTTCTATAAAATGTCAGTTGGTAATATGGTATAACTACTGAGAGCAGCAGGGGAGTCAACTGTTAAAAATAATGACCTAGTTGAACATGCTGCTGTCTGTTTTAGTTGGTGAAAAAGGCAGGATATATTCCCATAATCCACTTTGTAAAAAAAAAAAAAAGCTGGATTCTCTCTTCTCTGCCCCCCCTCCCTTCCCTTTCTGCTCAGTCTGCCTTTTGTAGAAGGATGGTGGAGGGATTTAATAGTTTGAAATGGTTGAAGTTTAGAAAGAACTGAATTTACAGATGAACTTGCCTTATACTCCTATTCTCTTTTCAGCTGATTGCTGGTTAACCAACCTCTGTCCCTTTTAACGTTTGGTTTTCTGGAGAAGATTTGTTTTTGACTTTCAAGTTTTTTAAATACGGTAGTTATAATCAGGGACACTTGAATGATTTGGTTTTTTGCTTCTACTTCATGCTAAGAAAAGAATAGTGTTTAGAATTGAAGTGCAATGGGAAATTTAGGGGGAAGCCACATATTTTGAATATGACATTGTTAACTTTGGGTCTCTGCTTTATAGGCAATGTATGTAGGCCATTTGGGCTTGACTTTTGAAATTACTATTAAGTGTAGGTTGAGTACTTAAAATATTTTGAGTAGCTGGGTTTATGATTTGAACTTTTGTGTTTTTTTAAAGACCATCTGTGTTGTTGTTTAGTGGTTCTTCAGTCATGTCTGATTCCTCATGAATGCATCTGGGATTTTCTTGGCAGAGATACTGGAGTAGTTGCCATTTCTTTTTTTTTTTTGACTTAATAAATATATGTCCAATTTAATTTAATTATATTTGCTATAAGGAAGGTAGTGTATTAATATCACCCTTCAGATGAGGAAATTGTTGACAGATTAGTAAATTGGCAAGACCTTTGCAATTTCAATATTAAATGTTATATTACCATTAAAAATTACAAGCTCATTTAAACTTCACATATTACTTCACTCAAAGACCCAAAGCAAAGGATTTGTCCGTTTTAGTCATTTTTTTGTGTCTATTTGGTTTCTTTTTTTTTTAAATATATTTTTGCCATTTCTTTCCAGCTTATTTTACAGATGAAGAAACTGAGACCAACAGGGTTAAGTGACTTGCCTAGGGTCACACAGCTAGTAAGTGTCCTGAGGTTTGAACTCAGGAAGATCAATGTTCCTGATCCAAGCCCTCCATGCTCTAGTAAGAGCTCCTCTTTAATACCTGAACTATGAGGTTTTCTCTGGAGTTGTAGGCTTTATTAGTTATTCCGCAGAGACTGTTATATCCACGAAGTCCAATCCCATGCCTCACTGAGATGATTAGATGATTCTGGGTTTTTATGGCCTATTTCTTCAGAGTGTAAGCTCTGGCAGATTTCTACCATGGCTGGAAAGGTGTCAAGGGAAGTTCTGGCAGACTGTTTGTTCTCCAGTGGCCAGTTTGGCTAAGAATAGAAAGGCTTATCACCAGTAGGCTCACCATTTGGTCCTGAAGTTTTTGGACAAGTTAACTCATGAAACAAAGAAAAATACAAAATGACTCTCAGTCTTTTGTAGTCCTCTAACGCTCTTACATTGATGGTGGCAAAGTAGTAGGAAAAAGGGCAGCAGGTAACAAGAATCATACAGTCTCTAAGTATTAACAAGATTGGTCCTTCAAATGGAAGCAACTGAATCATAACAATATTTATAATCTTTCTATTAAAAAAAAACTCAGAAGAGAAAAAGAAATTTAGCTAAATGGAAGAATGGCTCTTAGTCCCTCCTTGGAGAGGCAAATAAAAGACTGGAAAGAGTAGGTTTTATTGTATCCTAAGGCCACAAGAAGCACAATATGATGGTACACTTAGTCATCTTGTGTTTTCAAAAAGTCCACTATGAATTACCAGCATCAGTAGAAGAGGCTTATGAGGTAGAGAAATTCCATGAAGAACTTGATGAAACCATCAGCATCCAGTCAGCACATCTGCATATTTACCAATGTCACTGCAAAGGTGGGAGGGAATAGGTAAAGCTGTTAGAAAATACGGTTGAGCAGAGAGGGGCCTAAGGTTTTTACATTACATGGAAGCCTTATCCCTACACATAATGAATATTGTATTTGAGAAAAAAATTGGAGGTACTAGACTTGGTGAATACCAAAAATACCAAATAACATTACAAAAATTTTTTTTTACTATCTTTTAACAGGCAGGAAACAACTTGATAGAGTCATTTCTTGAATTAGCTATCTGAATATACAGTTATACTAACAACTTATTAGAACAAAGATAAAAATTACTACGAAACTAGAAGAATAAAAGAAATAATTGTGTAAATAATTATATGTAACCAAAATCTTACCTATTTTAACAGTGTTTTAGTGTTAAACATGAGAAATAGTAGAAAGGGCATGAAAGAGGCAAAGTTAGTCTGAATATAGGAAAAACTTCCAAATGATGAGTATCCCGAAATGGAATGAGTTCCCCTTCATTAGAATTCTTCAGAACTTCAGGGACAGAATGAACGATTGCTTGTCTAGCATAAAATAGAGGAGATATAGAGGTATGGGGCCTGCTCTTCCTTTCTCTTTTTCTTTACAATGTATGTGAAGTAAATGCATCTCTCACAATTTTTAAGCCTATTTAGCTAATGATGGAATTGTCAGAAGTCAGTAATTTGTTCATAATATTGCGGGCTACTATGATAGCTCACTTTCATGAGCTACTGATTCTGATCAGGTAGAGGAATTTATAGGATTACATGGGGTAATACATTAAGTCCATATGCAAACTGTCATGTGCTCTTTTTTGAATAGTTTGGTTTGCTCAGCTTTGGATGTTTTAAGTCTTGGGTAGGGTCAGGGTGTGGGGGAGATTCTCATTTTTAGGTCATATTGTACTCCTTAAGTTCATACTAACTTGGCTTTCTATCTCTAGGCCTCTATATCTCAGAACTAACTTGTTCTCCCTTGTTCTTTTAGTGTGCTTTATACACACTAGAAGATGGTGGTGAGATGTGCAAGTGAGAGAGGTGTAGATATATGTAGGGAAGGAAATATAATTAAAGACTTACTGTGATTTCTTTGGTTACTTGTAGTTACACTTTGCTTGAATTTAAATTTTCTCTTGCCATTGTCAAGTATCGGAAAATTGGGGTATAGGTAGTTTGGAAGTCATTTGGCTTAGGTTCAGATTTCTTGTACTGTATTTCTTGTGTGACCTTGGGTAATTCACCTCCACGAGTCTAGCTTTTCCTCATGTGTAAAATGAAGTCTTATTTTCCAACTCAAAATACTACAAGCTGCATCTAACTTTTAATCTTCAGCTTGTATGGGAATGAGCACTTAGGTTGCCATTAACGTTTTATTTTGATCGAAGGTAATTACATCCGTAGGTAGTCCTGACTGCTCTTTGTCTTGTTTGTTCTTTTCTTGCCTTTTGAACCCGAAAATGTATGTATACCAAAAGGGCCTCAGTGCATTGTGGGTGTCCTTATTTCCCAGTAAAAGTTCTCCCATGGCAAAAAATATAGTTATTATTAAAATATTTATAAAGAGGAGAAGAAAAAAATAAAAATTTCTTAAGATCATCCTTTTGTTAGCACCAAACCCCAAGTTATCTAGGTGGATAGCTGAGAGTAGGACCCTGGACCAGGGGTCTAGTTAGGCTTGTCAGGAAGATAAATGGCAGGATCCTGTACAAACAAAGAACCAAGGCCAGATTAGCTATTTTAGAGAGAGACACGTTAATACTGTGAGCCTCAGTGGAAGACTGACTGAATTCATTATTGAAGAGTTCTGTGCTGCTAGGAAGGAGAGGCCATTAAAACAGTGATGCCCACCTTTCCTTCTTCCAAGGGTGGACCAATGGTAGGAGAAGCCAGGAGTGGAAACAGATTCCAAAGAAGCAGGTTGGGCTCATATGGGGACTGACGGGAAATAAATTTCAGACAGAAGGATGGGTTCTAGCGTCCAGTGTTTCGGCACAGTCAACCAGGTCCGTACAAGTAGTAACCGAGGTTATGATGATACTTGCCAAGAACAAAAAGGTAGCAACCCTACCCCGCTTTTTATGTGTTGTTGAGTGTGAGCAAATAAGAGGTGATGGATTTATGGAGGAAACATTTCACTTCTTCAGTGGTGACAAGTAAGATTACCTAATATTTCATTTAAAGATTAATAATGGCTTCTATTAATATTGTACTTTACATGCATGATTCGGCTTCTTTCTCATGACAGTCCTGTGAGGAAGATGCTATTATTTCCATTTCATATATTAGGAAACCAAGGGTCAGAGAAATTCTGTGACTTGTTTCACGTCCCATAATTAGCTAGTAAGTATTTGAGGTGAGATGTGAACATCCAAATTCCAAATCCAGTGCTGTTATGTGCTTTGTCTCTCAGACTGGAAGTATGTAATCTCAGTATTATTGACAAAAGAACCATGTCATTTCTGAAATAGGGGATGTAGCTTAAAAAAAAGGTAAATAAGCATTTTTATTGTCTTTATTAATTTGTTTGTTTACTTTTAGTTTACAAGATTCAGTTCCACAATCCCTTGAGTTTAAAATTTTCTCCCCCTTACTCCCCCCCCCCCACCATGGAATCATGTAGTCAAGCATAGGATCTGCAAATACTTCCATATTAGACATTAGTCAGGTTATATAGAAGGATTGTAACAGATGGAATGTACAATGGGAAAGAAGAAACAAAACCAAACAAGAAAAAGAGAGCAGGTAATTTGCTGCATTCAAACTCCGTTCTTTCTCTGAATGTAGACATCTCTCTCCATCATGAGTCTTTTGGAGTTGTCTTATAACCCTGCATTGCTGAGAAGAGTCCAGTCTATCAAAGGTGGTTGTCACACATACGTTGTGTCTGTATTTATTGTGTACATATTTCTCCTGGTTCTGCTCTTCTCACTCAGCATCAGTTTGTATAAGCCTCTCCAAGTGTAAGGCCATGCATGAGCAGCTTTCCCGAAGAACTGCTACTGTGAACAGATTTGAAGGTTCAGATTACACAGTATAGTGAACACTCTATTCCGTAACAAATCAAAGCAAAACATTCAAAGAAAATCAAGGTACAGCACTCACAATATTACAACTTCTATTCACAAACAGCTTCTCATTAAAATGGCCACATAGTTTTCACCAAAGTGGTCACAATATTTAGAACAAAGAACAGTCATCTCAAAGTACCATAGTCAAAGTGTTACACCCATGGGGCAAAGTCTTAAGTTAACTCAATCATTATCACAATATAGTCTCAAAGTACAATAGTCAAAAGTCTTCCCTTCATGGGGCAACTTGATTAACTCAGTCACTTATTCAGCCATCAATTACTAAGTATCATACAAGAACTCTTCATCCCTTGGTCACTAGTAAACTACAATTTCATCATTATTCAGTACCCAGGGAGAGGTCTTTTCATCTTGACTTGGGGCCTGTTCTCAGATTCCCTGGATCCCCTTCCATGGTCCCAGGTTCTACTTGAAATCACCAGACTGTGACCTGGGTTCAATGGCAGACAGCTCCCAGTTCCTTAACCAGCTCTCTGGGCAGGTCCTGCTCCACGCTGACATTCACAGGGTCTGGTCCATGTCAGAGCCTTCACAGTTTCTGCTCCCGGGAATTCAAGGCTCAACCAAGCCACATACAAAGTCTCAGCATCCCAGTCATGCTTACTCTTCTGCTTCCTCAGTCTTCTCCTGGGCTCCTCTGTCACCTGGGCTGCTGGACTCCTGACTCCTGGGCTCCTGTTCAGAAGAAGCTCTACCACCACAAGTTCTCAGGAAATTCTGGCTGATTCTCCATTCTCTCTTCTGTAGCTGCTCTGCCACCAGGTGCTGGTCCCAAGAAATTCTGACTGTGCCTTTCTGGGGCTTTTCTTATATACACAGCATTAGCTACTTCCTGTTTCAGCCAACCCCTTCCTGTTATGTCAGCAACAGGAGATAGGAGTTCAAATCTTCTGTTTCCCCAACAGAGGCTTGTTCAGTTCCTGAGTGCTAAGTACCTGCTACCTTTGCCGACACAAAGGGATCTTCAAATTCAACTTACATTACCATTACACCAAGTAAATATGAAGTCCATCTGCTCTTCGTTTCTTATAGCACAATAGTATTCCATTACATTCATATACCACAACTTGTTCAGACATTCCCTAGTTGATAGGCATCCCCTTAATTTCCGGTTCTTTGCCACCACAAAAAGAGCTGCTATAAATATTTTTGTACATATGGGTCTTCCTCCCACTTCTATGATTTCTTTGGGATACAACCCTAGAAGTGGTATTGCTGGGTCAAAGGGTATGAAATTATTTATAGCCCTTTGGGCATAGTTCCAGATTGTTCTCCAGAATGGTTGAATCAGTTCACAACTCTACCAACAATGCATTAGTCTTCCAACTTTACCACATCCTCTCCAGCTAAATAAGCATTTTTAAAAATGTCTGGTAGTCATAAAATAATCTGTGCTCACCTTTGTTCAGAGCTGTGTTAGAATACAATGTTATACTTTGTTAGAATACCAAAATTCACTTTTGGGTTTCATGCTGAAGCATTTCATGGGAAACTTGGAGAAGATTCAAGAGAAGAGGATAAAAGAATGATTAATTATCTAGAATATGACCTCTAAGAATACAGACTAAAGAAGGGAAGGGCTGAGTGGGGATTCAACTATGCAAAAGGGATAATGTATTAGGGAAGGTAAAAAGCTTATTTTTTGGGGCGGCCAGGTAGCACAGCGAGTAAGAGCACCGGCTCCAGTGTCGGGATGACCTGGGGGATCGAATCCGGGCTCAGATACTTAGCACCACACCCAGAAATAACAGGCCATGTAATCTTGAGCAAGTTACTTAACCCTGATTGCTTTAAAAAAAAAAAAAAGCTTATTTTTATGTGCACCAAGAAGAAAAGGAAGAATAAGTTTAAATTGAAATAAAGGGGAAAAAAATCCTTCCTAGTTTAAGATCTCTGAGTCACTGGAATATAGTTTGAAGAAATATATTGGGATATATTTTCCTAAAAATAGGTAAGGAAAGGGAAGAGTATTTAAGGATTGGTTTGCTTATAATCCTGCCTGGGAGTTGTACTAAATGATCCCATAGTTCCTTTTCGTGAGTTGGAAGTTCCTTTTCTCCTGTGCAAGTGTGTAAAATTAATGCTCATTCAGGGAAAGTAGGTAATTAATAGTACAAGCACATTTTCTTTTAAGGAATCCTGAGGAGATGGCTAGGTGGTACAGTGAATAGAACACCAGCCCTGGAGTAAGGAGGACCTGAGTTCAAATCTGGCCTCGGACACTTAAGACAAATACTAGCCATGTGACCTTGGGCAAGTCACTTAACCCCAATTGCCCTCCAAAAAGCAAAAAAAAAAAAGGAATCCTGTTATGGGATAATCTAGATTAATGTAAGATACATAAATTTCTATTTTCTAAGAGGTAGTGTGGTATAATGGACAGAACCCTGAAAATCAGACTATCTGGCTTCTTGGTCCCACTAACTATCCATGTGATCTTAAACAAGTCTTGTACAAACAAAAGGATTCATACCTATTTGTCTCAGTTTCTCCTTTGTGAAATCAGAGAGTTAAACTACTTGATTTTTTTTATTATTTTGTGATTCTCCTTGTATTCATTATCTGAAGCCTTACCTCTTTTCTTTCAGATTCAACCCTGATATAATAGATTTTTGGTTTTTAACCATTTTTTGTGTCCTGTACATCTTTGGCAGTCTGGAGAAGCCTATTGACCCCTTCTTGTAATATTTTTTTAAAATTTGGAGGAAATGCCAAATTTCAGTTAGAGGTTAATGAAAATAAAGATGTATTTTTTTTTTTGCCCTCCAAGTTTACAGATAACCTTAGACCTTAGAAATTTGTCCTTAGGTCCCTTGGGGATCCAGGTTAAATACTCCTACATTACATTATTACATTAATACCCATTGAAGAAAGATATCAGATGTGATTTAGATTCCAGTCTGAATCTAACAAATCAGCAGGCATAGCTTAACTAGGCTAAAGTAGATTAACTGAAATGACAGCCAGAAAAAGCGCTACATCTGCCATACTAACTAGAACAGTGGTGGTCAAACTTGTTTTGTAAAACCCTGGAGTTCCATCCTCCACTCCCACTCACTACCCCCTCCAAAAAAAGATTTAATGATAGAATAAGCAAATACAGCAGAACTGTCTGCTTTTGTGTATGCTTTCAGCCAGTGCAAAGAATTGCCAGAATTTGGTCAAAACTAATAAATTAGTTGCTTGTCAATCTTCCTTGGCATTTTTTTGTACAATAATTCATGACTTATACAAGGGGTTTATTTTTAATGCTAACACCCATTATGGATAATTGAGTAATATTAAGATGTCTGAAGAGACAAGAAAGCAAAAGTGTTGATAGTCAAGACTTTGATCAAACATCTGCAAACCTAATGAGAGTGTCAAAGCCCAATAGAGAAAAAAAAATTCAAATATAGATAGCATTATGTGATGTTTGTTTTATTTCTAGTGATCTTGGTGCGACTTATGTCTTCTGTTATCATTTTAAATAATAGTTCTTTGGTTCTGACCAAAGTATGAATGCATTTATAAATATAAGAGGACATTTAAAAGCAAAAGTTTTGAATTTTAAAATTGAAAGCCCTTTGAAATCTGCTGAAATCTAGGCTTGTCAAATTATGCCTAGCTACCCTAGCTGAATTACAAATTCTAAGATGAAATGGCCATTACCTTTATCATTTGGTTGGTGAAAATCTGGTACAGTGTAGATCATAACTCATGCCAGGTTCATTTATCTGAGTGGTTTGTTGAATACTTCAGTGACAGCATTATTTTTATTGCTGCCAATATTTGCCTCACTTCATTATCCTTTCATCTGCTTTGTTTCTCTTGAATAACGTATATCTTTCCAGGGTCATATGCCAGTCATGTTTCTCATCCCATTTTATCAAATCACAGTCGATCCTGTACTTGAGAGGGAGAGAGAGATTATGTATGCACTGATATCCTCATATTATAGCTACTATGTCTCTGTTATCTGGTTTGGTGGATACATGTATTGACAGTTTTCATTCCTTCTCTTCAATTAAAAACCCTTTAGATTTGCAAGACTGGGAAGATACATTCTTACCAATCCTTTCCAGGTGCTGGACAGGAACTTGTCATTATTTTAAGGTTTAAGACAGGAAACCAAATCTTGTTTTCATTTATTTACCAGCTTCCTCATCAGCTGGATGTTCACTTTTTAACACTACCTTGCCTTCTCTTGGCAACTGTGATGAAAGTACCACCTGTGCTTCTTAAGTTTTCTGTTTTTCTCCCCAAGCTTTCATAAGCTTTCAGTGCTCTCTAGAGATCTTCTTATAATTTATGTACATATGAGTCACCAGAAGTTGGTAGTACTTAGCTGGTTTGAAAAATCTTGTGAGGTTCCATTTATCATATCCTGGAAACATACCTTGAAAAGGCGGCAGAACCCTCTATTAATTAGTTTACTAATAGTTGTCTCAGTATCCTTTAGCATTAACCATATCATCACTCAGAACTTTTTTTTTTCTTTTGATTCTTTCTGGTTGACCTGATATCACCTTGGCATCCATATCTGTATTGGCCATAATAAGTAATGACTTCCTTTTCAAAGCAGCCAATTCCTTTTTTTTTTTTTTTGGCAAGAACCAATTAACTGTTACCTTTCTTTTATTTCTTAAGGGAGCATTTCATTCTTCTTGATAACTTGTAGAGAGGTGTTCTTTGAGCTCCCTTTACCTTCTCTTATAGGAGGGAGATCAGCCTATACTTTTGCTGTAAATAGCATTGATTTGGCTAAGATAGAATGGCAAACATTCTGTATTATATATAGGCCACTGCAAATATTTCCTTATTGTTCATGGCTTCTAGAAGTACTATCCTCAGTCTTTTGTTGTTCTTGCTAATAGTTTCTCTGGCCAATTCTCAAGAGAACTTTCACCTAATTAGTACCATCTTGCCTTAAATACCATCTTGACAGCCAGACCTAACTTCCTTTCCCATGCCCTATCAACTTCATTTTTATTCTTTCCCCTCTGGATCCTTCTTTTTCTCCTGGGGTAATTTTTTTCTTCCTCTGCTAAAGTTTTTCTCTTCCCCAAATTTCCCTCCAGAAGTTAAATCTTTCTCCATCTCCACAATTACAAAGCCTTCCAATCATTGTTTTTCACATTTTTTTTCTTATCTATGGCTATCTGGTGCCAAGGGCTTGGGAAGCAGATTTAGTAAGTTTGAGACATATACCTAGCAACAGCCCTGCCAAAATGAATCTGTTGAAAAGAAACCTAGAATGTAATGTCCAGTCCATACAGGAAGGGGCTGGCTGATTATCACGTTGCAAACTCATACATTGGTCAGTAAGAAAGAAAACAAGAGGTAACTAAGAAGGGAAAGACTTTTTGGGGAGAGGGGAGTGTAGTATGTGGAACCAGGATTAACTAAGACGACCTCATTAACATTTATAATTCATTAATTTTATTCCTCACCAACCTTAGGCTTTAATTGTCTTTGTGTATTTGTGTTCTACTCTTTTCAGATTGGAGATCATTCTCATTACTGAAGCAGATGACTACAAAATATAAGTTAGAGTTCTCGCTGTTTTATGTTTTTCTGTCACCATTATGTAATGCTTATTTGCTTTATGAAGCAAATATACAATCAGGGTTTTTTAACTAATTTGTGTTTCTGTATAATCAGTTTCGCTTGACATTATTGCTTTACTTTTAACATAAAAAACCTAGAGGATTTCAAGATAATATGCAAGTTTCAAGACAGCTTTTAAAATTGTACACTATAACTACTACTTTGTAGAGAAAATTGGTTATAAACCAAAGGAGAAAAGAAACTATTTCCAAAAATGAGATTTTTTTAGCGTGGAAGAGGCTGTCTAGCTCAGAGGAAGAGAGACGTATTTTCATATGTAATTTGTGGTATGTAGATTTTTACATTTATTTTTTAATGCAATGGTTAGGATTTTACAACTGATTTGGGGAATCTGAAATTGGAAAAATACAGTGGATAGCAGAGTGTTATTATTAAATACAGTGTTGAAAATCTGCAGGAACAATTTTCCTTTGGACTCTGAGGCAGAAAAATATTTCTATTCTGAGATATTTTATGTAGAAATTATGCCTTCTGGTCCTGAGGGAGCCTATTTTAAGGACATCTTCCAGTGGTATTTGGTATTCAGTATGCCAGCGTTGGGCTTGAGTCAGCTCCTCATTATTCTTGAGCTTCTCCTGCACCATGCTATTAAGTTTGTTCTAGCCTCGAGCAAAAAAGAAGTCATTTTTCATAATACCACATTTGATCATACTACACTTTGGAGCCTGAATTGCAGTAAGAAACATTGCTCTACTGACACTAGTTTATTTTTCTGCTTTCTTTTTAGTTTTCTGTGTTATAGCTATTACAATAGTTGCTGGTCAAATAATAACATTTTAAAAGAAAGAGATACAGTAGTGTTACCACTGTGACACAGAAAACAGAAACAGTAGGTTAACGAAACTATGATCCCAAACAGAACAGGAGAAAAGACTCTTTGGAAAATGAGCTGGCAAATGCTTATTGTAGCTTCTATAGAAGTTGGTGCAAAGGGAATCTATCCATCCCTCTCTTTTCCTTTATCTTATATCTCGTGATCTTATTCCCACCAATAAGAGGGTAAAGAGAAGTGAACTGAAAGTAACATTTTAATAGGGTTAAAAGGGGAACTTGAGAAAATTTGTCTGTTCTTGTTTTTCATGTTGAACTATAACAACTACCTGAGACATGGCAAACATTTATATATCCTGCTTTGGAGTTTGCTGTGAATTAGGGTATGGATTTTGTAACTCCTGGAAATTCTCTGTCATTTTATTGTGTGGTATAGTGTACATCTTGCACAGTACTGATATTACCCAATTGTAGTGGTACCTAATAAATGTTTTCTAATCTCTTATGTTTATGAATCGTCAATTGTAGGAAAACCAACCTGTGGTTAAACATAAAGTCACCCGTTAGGACGTATATCATCAACAAAACTGCTGGTTAAAGTTAATTTAGAAGCCTTTAGTGGCTAAGCCACAAGCACAGAGTACAACTTTAATTTTCTCAATGCCACATTGAATTTGCATTTCTGTCAGTTTAAAAACGATATTGACAGAGAATGAAGCTGGCATCTTTCCAGTCACTTGTTAAAATACTACCACCAGGAATAGAGTGGCAGTTTTTGTTCTGAAGTGATTGCTTTTGTCAGCTAGAGCCCAAGCAGTTATAAGATAGGACTTTAATTGGGTGCTGTTAAGTGTATACATGTTTGGGAGTTATGTATTCGGATCCTTGAGAATAGGAAGCTTTTAGAGAACAGCTGGATTGGGGATTAGGGCACCAGATTTCCTTTCTGGATCCACTTTCACCTTTATGCTTAAATTACTAAGCAGACTGTTTAAGCTGTGTACTCCAGTACCGTCAAAAGATGGGCTGCTTGCTACTTTTGTGTTGCAGTGGTGAGGATAAATTAGATTAGTAAATGAGCAAGGTAGATTAGTTGCATTTTTAAGAAAAAATACATCAAGGAAAGGAAAAAAAAACAGTTAATTGTTGGTTCAGGAATCCTTTGCTCAGGCTTTCCACCATCTGTTTGTTAGTTGTTAAAGTCTAAGAATTAGTGACTATTGGTGATAGGAATACACTAGAACTTCATATTCTATTTGTTTGGTTACCTCATCAGCACTCATGGGTTTATTTATTACTTTTACATAGATGACTCCCAGTTTTATATATCTAGCGTGAGTCTCTCCTCTGGGCTCCAATATAGTTGGGTTTGATCATTAGTAAGCATGACTATTGGGTTAGGACCAATAAGACAAGCTATCACTTGAAAGGAAGGACACAATGTGCATGCCGTATGTAGGAGGTATTTAATAAATAAATGTTATATTAAATTAAAATTTTTTCCAGTCTGACCCTTTTAATTTGTGATTGTGGTAAAACTAAAGGTATGTCTAGTCATTCTTATGTCTAGATTGCAAGATTTCTAATCCTTTTCTTTTTTCTCTTTAAGGTAGAGGGATGGCATTTGTGAAGAGTGGTTGGCTGCTTCGACAAAGTGAGTGATGGGTTTAATCTACTTTTATACCTTCTTCATAAATTCTAGAATAGGTAGTTCCATTAAGAATTTTTAAAGTAGGGGCGGCTAGGTGGTGCAGTGAATAAAACACTGGCCTTGAAGTCAGGAGGACCTGGGTTCAGATCCGGCCTCAGACACTTAACACAAAAAATAGCCATGTGACCTTGGGAAAGTCACTTAACACCAATTGCCCTCCAAAAAGCAAAAAAAAAAAAGAATGTTCCAAGTAAACATAGAATTAAATGAAGAGGTTCTTAATTTTTCTTGAGGAAGGATTTTCGTAGCTCCCAGAGCTTATGATATAATGGGAAAACAATAACCCAGCCTTGAATTTGGAGTAAATATATCTGGGTTGAATTTTAGTTCCAATACCTGTTGATTATGGGCAGGTCGTATAAGTCTTTAAATCTTGTTGGTTCCCTTTCCTCAGAAAGCTAGTTCGTGGCTTGACCCAGTTTGGGTGTGGGCATTACTTACACTGTGGGGATGAAAATAATCAGATTCTGAATTTTCCAAGTATCAGACATAGTGACAAAGACTTAACTCCACAAAGGGCGGGGACCAGATTTTATCTAAAACCTTGAATCTTCCCTGGAGCTTTAACTGTGTGCTTTGCACTTAGTAGGCCCTTAATGTTTGTTGAATTGAATAATGGTGTTCAGTGAGTTTATCCTGAACTAAACCTCTGTTCTACTCTAAATCTTATTGAACAAATCTGATTTCTCACTTAAAGAGTATTGGAAGACAGTGTGAGCTTTATCTTTCACCTTTTGGCTACTTAACCAGGTTTCCCCGATAATAAGACCTATCCCAAAAATAAGCCCTCCCCTTACTGTGTAAGATTCCTCTAAAATAAGCCCTCCCCCGAAAATAAGCCCTATCGAGATTGCTACTGTAGTGAAGGTGATCCCCTGCGCTACACGCTACATTATGGTACCCTCTCTATGCACCACTGTTCCTCCCCCCCCCCCCCCCGTGAAACGCACGCCGCGCTCCGAGATGCATCCAATCAGAGCTGCAGCAGTGAGCGCGTCATCCTGTTCTTCCCCAGTGATTTGCTTATTGAATAAAGGTACATTTTTTGGTTCACATTTACCTGTTTATTAAAATTGCTGTCAATGTTCATTAAAATAAGCCCTCTGGTGTTTTTCTGTCCAAAAAAAATAACAAGACAGTGTCTTATTATCGGGGAAACACGGTATTTCTCAGCCTGTAGACCCAAGTAAGATGCCTGCAGGCCCTAACCCCTCCCCTGCCCCCCCCCCCCCCCCCCCAATTGCTAGCCACATTTTTTCTAGGCTTAAGAGGTAGGAGATTGCCTTATTATTTTGTGAGACTATTTGCCACTAGCTATTCTGCTTAGATAAGCCCATCATCATGGAGATTGTTTCAGCTTTGGTACTCATAGCTCATCTGTACCTTCAGGTGTTTTTGCCCCTCTGATTACAGGGTGAACCAAAAAACTTCTCCCATAGCCTCCCTTCATAGAGGGCTCAAAATCACTGCAGTCTCTTAATTTGCCACCAGCTGCCCTACTTGGTGACTCCATCATCATTGTCAACATCATGATATCCTGGGTCTGGGGATCAGTGAAGGAAGGCCAGCTTCCAGCTTTCTTTTGTGTATTGTCTGTCTCTATTAAATTTTAAGTTCCTTGAAGGTAGAGACTGTCTTTTTTAAGAATTAGTATCCCCAGAGCTTAGCACAGTGCCTACCTAGCACATAGAAGGTACTTAAGAAATATTTATTATAATCATTCACAAGACTACATGTAACAACAAATTCGGAGACATAAATTTACCTTTTAAAATATGGTGACTTTTGAATTCAGCTAAAGTATTAACTCAGAAGAGCCTGGATTAGCTAGGGTTTCCCAAATTTGACCTGTTTGAAAATGGGACTAGACCAGATAATGCTTGTTTAAGATCTTTTCCATCTCTGATATTTTGAAAAAAGTGTAGGATACAACTCCTAGGATAGCTGCATTCTTTTAAAAAAAAATTAAAATTCATATTTTTAAAATTTTCAACATTCACTTTTATAAGCTTTTGAGTTATAAATTCCTACCTCTCCTGATATCTGCGTTCTTATTGCTATATGAAAAATCAATTCCCTTATGAATATTTTCTGTTACTTTGTTTTGTGGTAAAAAGAACAACTTTTTTTTTCCTGTTTAACATCTGACTTTCTAACATCAATTTTCTTTTCTGTAAAATGAGATGGTTAGACTAGTTGAACTTCAAACACTGAATCACATGATCGGACTGTCCCATCCTTCTTTCCCATTAAGCCTGAGGCCCAGGCCTGTTATGTATCCTAATAATTAGGAATAATAGATATTTATGTAGGGCATTTAGGTTTTTAGGGGACTCTCCTTCTGAGTCCCTCTATGGCAGAGACAAGTCATTTCAGACTTTACAGCAGTGAGGACATAGCACATTTGAAGTGACCTGCTCACAGACAGAGAACTCACCAGTCACAGGTTGAGTGCTGCTTCTTATCTTGAAGATGTATCTATAAGGCAATCAGCAAGTATGTGAAAATGTTTTGAAAAAGGGGGGTGGGGTGAGAAGTGTTGTTTCTGGGACAGATATCCTAAGAGATCTCTTTTTAGAGCTAAGACACCTAAAATTTAATCTTTGAAGGGGACTAAGCCAGCATGTTGAATCCCCATGGGTTGTTGAGTATAGGGAAAGGAATGGGAGATAGGATTTCTTTAACTCAAATCAATGTTTAATATGCTTTGCTTAGCTTATTTTTTGGTTCTGCAGTGAATGGACTACATGGTGTATATTATATGTAAAATATTGCAGTGAACATTGTCACAACTGCAAATTTTAATTTTACTATGCCTTATTTTATTTTTTGATTGCTTGGTGAAAGTTCCTTAGTAGCCTTACCCAAAGAGCCAAATGGGATAATTTCTTGTTTATATTACAGTATTTTAAAATTACAGAACAAGCTAATATATTATTTTGATTCAAATCAACATCTTCCTGTTTCATTCAGGCACAATTTTGAAACGGTGGAAAAAAAACTGGTTTGATCTGTGGTCAGATGGCCACCTAATCTATTATGATGACCAGACTAGACAGAATGTAGAAGATAAGATTCACATGCTGGTGGACTGCATCAACATCCGAATGGGAAATGAATGCCGTGGTAATAGAATTTTGCTTCATGCCGTTAAAGTCCTTTTCTTCTGTTTCTTTTGCTTGATTAGTCTAGAAGACATATCTGTATTTCCTCTTAACATTTTGTACTTCATTAATGGATTGAGCTAAAACTCTTACATAAGCCCTATTGGAAGTCCTGATACTTAATCTTGGGATTCCATGTAATAGGAGTTTATCAGTGGGCAGTGTATAGTACAAGTTGCATTTCTGCCAGATATATTTATATATTTGAATCTCTGAAGGGTCCCTTTTTCCCCAGACCTTATAATAACGAAAGGGTACAAGTCAGTCAGTCTATGATGTGTTCGAAGTTTAGTTTAGTTTTACCCATTTTTTAATATGAGGTATAAAAATAATACAATCTTGTTTTAGCTTCTTCTAAGGTACTTTAAATTATTTCAGAATTTTAAAACTTTATGTTTCACCAATATATATTTTTTTGTCAATAGCTAATGAGCTATAAATAATGATTATTGGTTTTCAAAATGCTTAATATAGTTTGTCTTATAGAAGAAAGGTCTGTAACATCTGGCCCTGTCTCAAAAATACAAGTTGAGGAAATTAAGTATTTGGAACCCTTATGGAAAAATAATTATAAACCCCTAAAGGGCAGAAGGGAGGAATCTGTGATTCCTCAACTAATTTCTTGGCTTTGCCTAGTGCAGAGGTGGGCAACCTGTAGCCTTGAGGCTGCACATGGCTTTCTAGGTTCTTGGGTTTGGTCCTTTGAGTCCAAGTTTTACAGAACAAATACTTTTATTAAGGGGATTTGTTTTGTGAAGTTTGGATTTGGTCAAAGGGCCTCCTTGAGGACTTAGAGGACTACATGTGGCCCTGAGACCACAGGTTCCCATTCCCTGGTCTAGTATATAACAAGGTACTTATTAGTTCACATTAAAACATTATGACTGAGATGGGACCCTCATGAGATAGGTAATACAAGAAATATTAGCCTTTTTTCACAGATGAGAAACTAAAGCTGAGAGAGGGAAAATGATCTATTCATGGTCACACAACTCTGTGTGTTAGATGTAGGCCTTGAAGCTGGGTTTCCTGATACCCAAAACCAACAGTGTTCTTTATCCTACCCTATGTAACATTTTAGATAAGAATCATAGAATCTCAAACCTTGAGGGGACTTCAGAGATAATATATTTGACGAGTTGCATTCTTCTAACCCATACCCTAGATTGAAGTTCCAGTATTGGTATTTATGTCAATTTGCCATTCTGCCCTCCCTCACCCACATTTAGCTTATAGCTGTATGAACCTACAGAAAAATCTTGCTAAAATATCTGATTGCTTATATTTTATGATAAACAAGAATGTTTATAGGATAAGATAATCTTGAATTGGAAGGGACCTTAGACTATCTAGTCCAGGGGTAGGGACCTTTAGTAAGAGGATTTTGTTCTGTAAAACTTGGACTCATTCAAAAGGCCACACCCAAGGACCTAGAAGGCCACCTGAGGCTGCAGGTTCTCCACCCTTGAATCCTAGTTCAGCTCTTATTTGACAGATTATGGGGTAGGTCCTGGGAATTTAAGTGTCCAAAGTCATTTAGGTATGTATTGTCAGAGATGGAATTTGAATACAGGTTTTATTTCTGCTGTATTTCATAAAGTCTGGATTCTTATTCCCACTAAAGCAATTTATTCTCTTTCATACTTGCTGCTAAATAAAACTTACTTAGCTCATTTTGTATAATATATTACATTGAATTGGGATACAGGCAGCCATTGTGTGTTCTGCATATCCCCTTGTATGGAAACCGCATTCTTTAGAAAAAGTATTTTTAAAATTGCCTATTTTATTTCCCTGGAGGGAGTTGAATGAAAATAAAATTGTAATTTTTGTGTTTGATTATGGAAAGAGAAAATACTTGTTCACTTTACCTATATTTTAATGTTTAACTACATTTTTAACCACTGGTTGCTTTCAGTGTAAGCACGTGTCATTTTTCTCTTTAGTGTAAAATGATGGCAACTTTGCTATTGAGGGTTTTCCCTTTTTTAAAATTTTTTTTGCATGGGATATTATCTTTATTGATTTATGTACTGGATGAGCAGTTGCCTCTTTGTGGTGCCCTGTTGAAGAAGTCTCCTTTATTTACTCATGTAGACTGAAAAAGGAACTTTTCTTTAATCTTATTTCTGCTTTAAATCTCTCAGAAAACATACTACTTGTTTCATTTAGACTTGTTTTCTGATTTGAGATGATATGTCTAATGATACTTGGTGTCCTGTAACATATTTTTTGTGTTACTTAAAGTCTCCCAGTCTTCTGAACTCCTAATTTTTCCCCATAGATTTTCATCCTCCTGAGGGTAAGCCAAAAGACCGTGCACTGCAAATTATTTGCCGAGATGGGAAAACTATCAATCTTTGTGCAGAAAGTGAAGATGACTGCTTGTAAGTGTTGTTCTCTTTTGCATTTGAAAGAATATTTTCTGATGTTATTTCCAATTAAACTTTTATGTTGTTGAGGGGGTGGAGTTGGGAAAAGTGGGAGGAGAGTTTCCCTTCAGGCTTTAGAATAAATGACTCTAGGAGGATGGGCGAGGGAAACTTAGTTATCATAGTGTAAACATGGAATTTCTAAGGGTACATTCTGATTCTATGTTGCTTTGAGAAACTGGTAGAAAAACTGCCTGGCTATCAGGCTTTTTAAAGGTGATTTATACAGGTCAGTGTCATGATTCTAGAATATGTACTAAAACAGCACGGTTGGATAGAATCATTATGTGTAGTTTAAAAATGTACCTTCCTTCTCAAAATGACACTTGACACATGGTCAGCAGAGCCTGTGCTTTGCACTGCCTGTTTGCAATATGCCTGGTGAAAATAAGGAATATTTATGAAATGTAAAGCTAACTGACTGGTAAGAGAGTTTGAGCTCACATTCAAAGACTTGCAGTATCCTAGAGACAGAGAGAATTTCAATAGTATCTAGTCTAACTCATACCTGAAGAGGAATTCTCTCTCTGTATCTTATCTGATAAGTAGTCATCCAATTCAGCCTTTGCGTATAGGCCTTCAGGGATGGGGGTAACTACCACCCAAAGAAGTCCATTCCAAAATCTAAAGGTTTTCCTTATGTCAAGCTTTAATATGAACAACACTTAATCCCATATCCTTTAAATTAAATTTTACTTTTTTTCAGTTGACAGAAATCTATCTTCTCCTCATCTTCCACTCCTCTGTATCCATCCCCTCAAATTAGGAAAGAAAAACAAAACTCCTGTTATAGACATGTATAGTCAAAACAAAAGAAGTTTCCATTCTCGCCATGCACAAATATCTGTATTTCAGTCTTTGTATCAATCATTCTTTACTCCTAAGCCTCACTTTTCTATGAAGAGGTGGGTAGCAGGTTTCATCATTATTCTGCTAGACTCATGGTTGGTTATTGTGCCAGTCAGAGTTCTCATGTCTTATCTTCACAAAATTGTCATATAAATTGTTCTGGTTCTCTTCACTTATATGAACATCAGTTCATATTAATCTTTCCAGTTTTCTCTGAAACCATCCCCTTCATCATTTTTTGTTTTCTCAGATTCCCATTCTTTGCTACCTTAAAAAGACCTATAAATATTTTTCTATATCCTTAATTTTCTACAACTAATCTCTCCCTTATCCTACCTTCCCAATAATTCTTCTTTCTTCCATTTCCCTCCTATTTCTCTGTTAAGTGTCCTTCAAGTACTAAGGATAACCAACTATGTAGTTAAAATTATAAAGTAGACATCTGTAAGAGGTTTTAATTGTTATGTAGCCTTTTGAATAAAATTAGGAGGATGATGTACCCTTAAGTAAAACTACCTTTCTCTTTCCTTAGGGCCTGGAAATTTGCACTCCAGGATGCCAGGACAAATACTGTAAGTTTTCAGGTTTTGTGTATACATCAACCTTTTTAGGGTCAGGCTGTCATTATTTATATACATGGCCTTACTGGACTAAGGAGAGGAAGTTGGGACAAAGGAAATGGGAATGGTAATATGGGCTACTTTGTTGTATCTCCCAAATTGCCTCACTTGGTTGCATGAATAGGCAGATGGAAACACTGGTAGTAAGTTACAGATTGGGGGGGAGGCCTTTGGTGCTGTTAGCTAGACTGTGGATAACTGGGCAGTTTTGTCTAGATTACTACCCTCTGATAGGCATACTCTTGGTTATAAGACATTATAAGTTTTTTCACAAGGTGTAGTAAAAGGCCCATTGGATTACACTTTGTTTTAGTTTGAAATACAAAAAATACCAGCAAGGCAACATGTTTTCAGGTTTCCATGTGTACATCTTGAAATGGATTAGGTATTCCTTGTCCAGTTTCATAGAGTTCAGTATTAGTATAGCAAAATCCCTCCTTTGTATTCATCTTTTAACAAATTGTATCATTATTCTTCAATGTCACTGCCTAAAAATTAAATCATTTAGTATGTTAAGCCTTTGGTTTGTCAGATAAAACAAAATATGAGATTCTGTCTCTGAAAGGAAAAGTCAGTTTAAATATACACATGGGAATGAACATTGTGAAAACTGAAGAAAATTAAAAAAAAGTTTTCTGACTTACTCTTGTAAGCTTGCAAACAGTATAGCTCGTGTCTTTTTGATGTTAAACCAAATTTTGGATTGGCTTAGCATTGTTTATTTCTGTAGTGTATGTCAGGAGTCTACTATGGTTCATCTGTGTGTGTGTCTGTGTGTGCATGTGCACACGCATATATGCATATGTATGTATGCATACATATATGTGGGTATGTGCAAATATATACATATATACCTATACATATGCATACCTATAATTAAGAGGGGGAGAAGGCCATGGTTTTTTTTTTAACTAGGGAGCAGTTAAATCTTAGTAAACTTAAAGAAATATGTTGTGACAACAAACTACAGTGTCTGTATCCCTTTAAAGTTTCTGGAACAGTGTTAAGGAGTGTCAGATTCCAGCTTTTTTCACTGGCAGATGATTTCTTAAGTCTCTTATAACAGCAAAAAAATTTGAGTATGGCTTCATAAAAGGCTTTTAAATAGTTTTATGAACTTTTTATTTTTTGGTAGTCTTTTTTGAAGGTCTTTGGCCTTAGTCTTTATCCATATGAACATTATGCTATTGTAAATGATACCATAAAGATTTATAAACATTACTAGTCAGTGTCTTTCATACCACAGGTTTGATACTTTTTGTTTTTCCCTTCTGCTTATTTTATTTCAGTGATCATATTTACATTTCCCATTAATGAGTGAACTTGTGATTTTCATTTTGTATGTCCATGATAATAAAATATGTACGCAATACACTTTTGACCAGTTTTTCACACTCTCTAAATGATCTTTTTTCTTTTCTTTCCTCTTATGTAGGCTTATGTTGGCTCAGAAGTCATGTATGATGAGACTGCTGTTGCTTCATCTCCTCCTCCTTATACAGCTTATGCCACACCATCTCCTGAGGTATAGAAGGAAGTATAAGGGAATAAATAGAATCCTAATGGTAGAAGGATTTTAGTCTCTTATTTCAGGTCTTTTTCACCTTGAATGCATCATCAGAGAATTTAGGATTACATCCCAAGACTTTCCCATTTGAATAACTGAATCATTGAAATTCAGTGAACATATAAGTGCCTGTTTTGTGCACTGGAAGGCTGCCTACCTGGGTTTTTCTTTTTCCCTTTTGACCACATTTACTCTTGAAACTGTATTGAATTGTGGAGTTATTATAATATTTGTTAGTGGGAGGATCATTCAGGTGAATAAAATCAAGAATTTTCTAAAGTTTTAAATGATATTTTATGAAAGGCTCTGGGTTAAGACACTGACTGCTATCATGGAACTGATAGTCTAGTTTAAATCAATAAGCCTTTATTTTTGCCTGTTAAGTGCCAGGCACTGTGCTAAATAAATACAAAAATATATACAAAATAAAAAAAATAATTAGAGG
This sequence comes from Petaurus breviceps papuanus, assembly GCF_028583685.1. NCBI lineage: Eukaryota > Metazoa > Chordata > Mammalia > Diprotodontia > Petauridae > Petaurus > Petaurus breviceps. Next base: position 4,022,245 of record NW_027187273.1, on the reverse strand, counting down.
GAGTTCCAATAACCAGGGGAATCATGAATGGATTCTGGGGAGGCTAGCATATGAGCTGAGCCTTCAACAAAAAGGATTCCAAGAGGTGTAGATTAGGAAAAAGGTCTGTAGGACAGTCTGTATGAAGACACTGGAGATGAAAAATTAGGTACAGGGAATATCAAGGAGGCCAGATGAGCTAGAACATAGCATGCGTGAAGGGGGCCATATGAAATCAATCTTGTGTACAAGTTGGAATTTTTAAGGAAACTTTTTAAAAGGGCTGGACACTTCACAAATTCAAATAACTTCAGTATCACGTATGTCTGTATGTAAATATATATATATATATATAGAGAGAGAGAGAGAGAGAGATGTAAGTCAGTATATATAGATAGACCTAAAATGATTTTAGCCTATAGTTCTTATATAGTTCAGAGCACTTGTACTGCTTTTTTTTTTTAAGGTTTTTTTGGCGGGGAGGGGGAAAGGCAAGGCAATTGGGATTAAGTGACTTGCCCAAGGTCACATAGCTAGTAAGTGTGTCACATGTCTGAGGTCAGATTTGACTGCAGATCCTTCTGACTCCAGGGCTGGTGCTCTATTCACTGTGCCACCTCGCTGCCCCATAGTTTTTTTTTTTTAAGCAGCTACAGCCTTTTTAGGCAAGAGGTTTCTCCTGCTTGCTGCTCTAGCAATTTAGACATGGTTATTGTCCTCTTGATATTGCTAATTGGTCCACGAGAAACTGATTTAGGTAAATATAGAGCTACTGAGAATAATAGTTGCTAATATAGTGCATTGTAGTCTGCACAGCACTTAGGTCACACTAATCCTGTGAGGTAAATGTTGCAAATGATAGTGAATCATTTTTCTGTATGAAGAAACTGAGGCTTAGATAGGTGGTAATTTGCATGTGGTTATTCAGCTAGTTATCTCACTAGGCCTCAAGTCTAGGTACTCAGTTGCCAGTAAATCTAACACAGTGCTTGGGACATAATAGGTGCTTAATAAATGTTTATTGACTGACTTAAGAGTTAGAAGTGACTTAAGAGGTCACCTATTCCAAACCCCTTCCTTTATAGATGAAGAAACTAAGGCCAGGACACAGTAAGTGATTTGTTCACAGTCATTTACCTAGTTAGTAAAGAGCCAGCTAAGTTAGTAGCTAGTAGTTCTCTGCACCAAGTTCTCTGCACCAATTCCAGTGTTTTTTCCTCAAATCTTTACTCAAATTTCAGAGTCAAAATTTTAGTTTATTCGGAATTATGTTTTTAATCTTTGATTTATGCATGGCAATATAACATAAGTAATTTTGTAAGAAAAAGAATCTTTGTAATATGTATAATCACCACCCAACTTAACCATTTTGTTCAGTTTTTTAATAAAGGCTTTTCTTTAGTAAGGATATGCCTACACTGCATTTCATTGTCTATATTTATATGAAATTTTGGTAAGTATATTTCTGGTCATTTTAAATTTTGTAAAATTTTGGTAATATTAAATTAAAATTTTGCTAAGTACAACCTAGAGAGGGAATTTGAATACTTTTTTATATTTACATCACATTATTATATTTTAAAATATATTTTCTTGAGTGTTAGAAAACATGTTATAAATCCTGTCATATACCTAATATTCCATTGCAACAGGTATTTGGCTATGGTCCATATAATGGCGCATACCCTCCAGGAACTCAAGTTATCTATGCTGCTAATGGGCAGGCTTATGCCATACCATACCAGTATCCATATCCAGGTAACTAATGGCAATGTTATTTTCTCTTTAATTAGTTCTAGATTACTTTTTGTTTATTTTTCCTAATTTTGGAATGTCATTTAATTTTTTGTTTTTTATCATAACTATGCTCTTCAAATCAAACATCTACATAAGAACTTAATGTTTCTAATTGCTTTGAAGTAGTGGATTAGGTGTAAAGACTATAAAACAAAAAGTCTCCTCTAAGGATCCCAAGGGGAGAAATCATAATTAATGAAGTGCATTAATATTTAAGATGTAAAATAAATGAAAATATCTGTGTTAAAGGAAAGGAAATCTTTAAAATAGATTATTTTTATTTTTCCCCAGTTATCCTTTGAAATTTCTTTTTTGTTGTCCTTCTGGACATTTTTATTGACCATTATAATAGAGATCTTCAAAGGACTTAAATTAATCCTCAATTTTGGTATAAAAGGAAAACAAATGATAGATTTCTAGCTGGAAACTTGTAAGTTGCAACAGGTTGCAGGTGCCATGGTAAAGGGTTAGAACCAAAAATATTGGTTAGGTTGCATCTATAATAGACATTTGGCAGGGAGGTAGGTTGGATTTGGTGAAAGTACTGGAAGCCAGTGGTGAAGGGAAATGAAAAGGTCTTGAAATAAGAAAGGAGTCTAGAATGGGGTTGTGGCTAGGTGCCGCATAACAGAGCGAGGTAGGAAAACTGATCAGATCATGTATGAATAGCAAGGGTTCAGAGGAGATGCTGGATAAGCCATAAGGCAGACGAAACCTGAGGATGTCAATTTTGGAGGACACGGAAGGTGTATGGTGAGAAGTTCTGGGCCATAAGTAGGGAACAAGGTAAGTGAAAGAGCTGTGAGGGCTTGGATGAACAGAAAAGCATGCATTCTTTTTATTGAGTCCTTTTTCTCATGATTCTCGTTAGGGCATCATCCAGTCCCAAAATGTTCCTTTTGTAAAGGGTGGGACTTGGCCAGCTTCAAGTGAGGGAACAGGAAGGGAATTAGTCACCGGCTCAGCAGCTCCTGATGCAAAGGTAGCTCATTATATAGGGCTGTCTCCAAGCCACCTGAGAGTATTATTGCATGATTAGCAAACTGTCCTTTTATGCAGAATATACTGTTTATCTAGCAAGCTCTGGGTTGAGTGGCGTGCCTGCTGTCTGCAGATTCACCATTCATTTTCATCTTCCTTGTGGCAATAGGAACATTTCCTCTGATTAATTCATTTCCATTGTGCAGCTCTTTGTTAAATGCCTACTGTGTGCATATAGTTAGGGACTGTAAGGAATATAAAACTGTAACACATAGTGCCTTTAATTTGTAATCTAACTGGGGAGACAACTTGAGAATCATCTAGTCCAAGCTTCTCCTTTTGTATATGAGAGAAACTGAGGGCTCCTTTAATTCAACAAACACGTTTAAGTTTCTTTTATGTGCAAGACATTGTACTATAGGCACAGGGCCAAAACAAAAATGAAATGATTTCTGCCCTCAGGGGGCTTACCTACTATTGGAATACACAGCACTCAGATAAATACAAGTTTATTTTAGGAAGAAGAGAGTAGCAACAAATTGAAGGACCAGGAAAGACTTTGCATAGGAGTACTCGCATCAAAACTGACCCTTGAAAGAAACTAAGAATTCTTTTTAAAGGAAAAAAAAATTTATCTTTTGCTTTTCATCATTTTTATTCCCAGAGATTTACCTTCTTTCCTCCCTCCACAGAGAACTACCCGTCATTTAATACAAAATTAAAAAGAGAGGAAGAAAAGAGAATAGAGCAAAAGTCACCAATAGCTCAGTTGAGTTTGGCAGTATATATATCTCCCTTCCCCTCCCACCCCTACACACGCCTTTGTAGGAAACCAAGAATTCTAAAAGGTGGAACTGAGGATCCCAGTGCATAGCATGCATGAAGGTAACCTGCGGGAAGACGGGGTGATGGGAGATGGAGTATTGAATTCAAGGAATACCTAGTAGATCACTTTTGCTGGAATGTTGAATACATCTAGGAGAATAATGTGAAATAAGTGAATAAAGTAGGTTGGGGCACAGTTTTAGAAGGTCTTAATTGCCAGTTTGAGGAATTTATAGGAGACTGCTGAAGAATTTTGAGCAAAGGCCTGATGTGATCAGATTTGTGCTTTAAAAGGAAGATTATTTTGGCAGCCATGTGAAAGATGGCTTGAAGAAGAGAAAGCCTGGAAGCAGAAAGACCATTTAAGAAGTTATCACAATTGTCTAGAGTAGGGATTAGGCAAGCTAAAGGATTAGAGAGTAATATCTTAGATTTTGTGGGCTGAGTGGCAAAAATTAAAGCTGTTATGTAAGTATTGCTATAACAAGAGAGAAAAAAAAATTTCCACGTATTTTACTGATGAAATTAAAAATGTAATAGAAATAATTGAGTATAAGTTTTTGTAATATGGGTCTACCCATTAGAAGAATGGAATTCTTTGCAGGGTGGGGATGTGAAAAACATTTTGCAGAAATGGGTCCAAAATGAGTGTTCTTTAATGAAATTGATTGTAAATTTTATGTTAATGCTGATCGGTAATGAGATTTTATGTATTTCAGTTTTGAAAATATCTTTTCACACGGGTAATCCTGCCAAATACTGTTATCAGTCAATGAGCATATAATTTTAATTGAGTATATTCATCACTTGGAAGGTGCTTATAGAAATGCATTTCCACAGTGAAATAGATTTTGAAATATGAAAATTTCTTTTGCAGTTGCATCAAGGTTCAAAAAACGTTGCTGGAACTCTAGTTTTGAGTTCAGAAAATATGACTATCTTTTACAAATTTGTATGGGAGTGGACATCTCACTTGTTTTAACTTTTTTGTCTTTTTTTTTGGAGGGGGGAAGGCAGGGCGATTGGGATTAAGCTAATAAATGTTAAGTGTCCGAGGCCAGATTTGAACTTAGGTCCTCTTGACTCCAGGCCATTCTATTTGCTGCATCACCTAGCTGCCCCTGTTTTTAATTTTTGATAGCCCAGGAAGTATATAAAGCATCTTGATATTACTTGTGATTCAAACAATGTTAGTTGTCATTGAATTGACTTTAACATAGCATAAATCTTGCACATAAGTTTTGTTTTGCCTTGTGATTTTATGTTGGATTAGTTAAGAAACATGAACAAATATTTCAGGAAAGCTAATTTTCAAAGCCATTCAGAGTCTTGAGAATAGTGTTTGAGATTCAGAAAAAATTCAGTCTCAGCTCTGAGCCCCCAAAATTAAAAAAAAAAATCCCAACAGCCTTTTCCCCCTCATATTTTCTCATTTTAACACAATGGGTATGTGCTGTTTTTTTAAAAAAAGGTTTCAGTACAGCAATATACATGGCTTTCAAAGTGCTGTCGAGTTATAATTGTGTCACTGTGATTTATAGTATACTGAGCAGCAGTATTAAGCTATGATAGGGACATATACGGTCTCTGTCACAGCTAGTCAACTCTGTGGTTGTGGCAGAGCAGCTATGGAAAAGCATATATAGACAGTACATAAATCTGAGCATGGCTGTGTTCTAATAAAACTTAATTTATGGACGTTGAAATTTTAATTGCATAATTAATCTTAATGTGTCACAAAATATTATTATTTTGATTTTTTTCAATCATTTAACAATATAAAAACCACTCAGCCTACAGGCCATATAAAGATGGGTGGTGGTTCAGATTTGGCCCTTGGGCTATAGTTTGCCAAACCCTGGTCGAGGGTATAGATGTAAAAGGTATTGTGAAAATAGAATTAAGTGGACTTGGCAACTGACTGAATGTACAACATAAGCAAGTTGGAAGTGTCCTAGATAACTGAACTTATGAACTTAGTCTCGTATTTTCAAGTTACTTTGAAGTCCGCCAAGGTCATGTAGACAACATTAGAGCTGACACTAGAACCCATGTCACTTAATTCCCCAAACCCTGCATCCATTATATGCAACATTATATATAAATACAAGCATTTAGGAGCAGTATAAAGTAGTTATATGAAAGATCTTAGAAGGCAGTGTGTGAGTAAATGCTAAATGTATAACACTAACCAAGTACAATAAGATTTCAGAAGGAGAAGAGATTGCTATTGGCTGAAATGGTCAAGGAAGACTTCATAAGGATGGTGGCTTGTGAGGAAGGCCTTTAGCCATCAGTAAGATTTGGGTAGGTAGGAGAGGGAAGGGCAGTCACTCCAGGCTTGAGCACAAGTATGGAGGTGAGAATGTTAATAACATTTTGTAGGAATGGTGAGTAGACTGTCTGAGTTTAGAATTCAAAGCCAGATCATGGATAAGCCTTGGTTTTATCATTTAGTTATGTGAAGCCATTGAAAGTTTTGAAAAAGGAAGATTAATCAGTGGTACATAGAATGAATTGGATAGTAGAGAGGCTGTAGACAAAGAGATCATTCATGATAATGAACTTTCATTCCCACCTTTTACCTTTTGCTTCAATAATAATTTAATAGTGTGAACAGTGACAGTATAATTTGGTTGTTTAAAAGATTTTTAGGAAAAATGTGTACTTTCTGCTCTTAGATATATAGTAAATTACTTCTATGTAGTTAAAAACAAAAGCAAGTTATAGGAAGAGATTTAGTTTTAATTTAAAATCTAATTTGCATGATTGAAAGTTTCTGTTTTAAAGTTCATAACTGCTCTATTAAAGAATGATTCTTAGGTAATAATGGTTGAAAGTTTAATGGGTTTGCCCTCTTCTCTCCTTCTGTTATACTGCCAGTGAGCTAATTAACATTCTAACCACTCTTTCATCTTTGGAATTTCTATGGAATCCCTGAGTTCTCCACAATTCAGCTCATTCCTCATTTATTACTCTATCCATTTGTTATCCTGATGGATCTGTACTTCGCCAACTGTAGTAGAAAATGGAGGCTCAAGTGTTGCAGATACATTAAGGCACATTGTCAGAAATGCAGAAGAGTAAAGCGGAAGGAACAGTGGATTTGGGAGTCGAGTTCTGGGTTCTAATCTTACCTCTGACATTTATTTACTGCCAGTGTGATCTTGGGCCAACTCAGTTAACCTCTTTGCAGTTTGCAGTAAAAATGAGGGGGTTAGACTAGACAGAAACTGAGTTTGCTTCCAATTCTGAATCTCTGAGCCTTTGCAGTTTATTTTTTTGGTGGGGTGATGGGTAATAGTAGAGATTTTATTTGTCTTGAGTTGATTAATTTGACTTTCAGTTACCGTGAGTTCATAAGTGGAGGAGGTCAAGTATTGGAACAAAAAAGTATTATCAAGCCTTTTCTAAATTCAATTTAATTTTATTCTCAGTTCTGAACTCTCCTGTCCCCTCCTCCCTCTCCCCTAACAACTGAGAAGCCAAGCAAAACAAAACCCATTACAAATAGGAATAATCAAGGAAGACAAATTCCTACATTTCCCCTTCAAAAGAAAAGAGAAAATATGCTCTGATCTGCACTCTAATGAGTCAGTCCATCAGCTCTCTGTCTGGAGGTGGATAGAATATTTCATGAATCCTTTGAAATTGTGATTCACCATTGTGTTGATCAGAGTTCCTAAATTTTTCACAGCTGATTATCTTTACAGTATTGCTGTTATTGTATAAATTGTTTTTCCTGGATCTGCTCACTTCACCTTGCATCAGTTCATGTGAGTTTTCCTAGGATTTTGAAACCAGTGAATCAAGCCTTTTGCAAATAGTAGTAGAGGGGTGGTGGGATCCCCAAAAAGCACTGCCAGCACTTTTACTCCACACTGGAAAGTTAGAGTTTTCCTTGTATAGCCTGGACTGTAGGAATATAGACTATAGGTCAGAAATTCTAATAGAAAATAACTCTTGTATCTGTTTGAGGAGAAGTCAGCTTTGTTTTGTTGGTTTAAAAGGGAATATGATATCCTGTATCTCAATAAGAAAAAAAATCTTTTGGTAGAGTTTAGATAGAAAATATCCCTGTCCTCTCTTGTTTTGTGCTGCTTTTCTCTAACAGCTTTTGCTGATACTTTTTGTTGTTTTACGTTAGTCATCTCTATACCTCCTCCCCCAAAAGGTATACTCATTGAACTCATTACCTTCAACAAAGGAAAATAGTTAAGCCAAACTAACCAGCTTAGTAGCAGTTTCTGACAGTGTATGTAACATTCTGTTCATCTTTTCTAGGACCTTATGGACAGCAGCCTGCCAATCATGTCATCATCAGGGAGCGTTACCGGGACAACGATGGAGACCTGGCTCTGGGCATGCTGGCTGGGGCAGCCACTGGCATGGCCTTGGGATCTTTGTTCTGGGTCTTCTGAGTTTCTCTACATCTTTGTAGCTTCCAAAACCTTTATTTATTTTCTGTGTGCGATAATAATATATTTTGCAAGGTATTCCTGTTTTACTGTAAAGATTTTTAATGACAGTTACAATAGTACTTTTCAGATAGTGACATCTTAATTATAATTAGTCAGTATAAATTTCACAAGGCAGGATTGTAAGTTTGCTGTTCAGTTGAAATACGAATTAAAAGGATACTTGATCATTTCAAACTCTTTTATGGAACTTAGTTGTGTAAGAAGGACTTATATGAGCTCATTCATTTTGAAGAACATTATCACTGCAGTGTTAAATGCAGAGCAAAAGAGATAGCTTTGTCATCCATATTAGAAGTATGCTGCTCATATAATGACCCCCGAATAGGTGATTATTTCTGGCAGGGAAAAGCTCAATTAATCCAACTGCTAACTCTCAACTTCAGAATTAACTGTGGAACAGTCTGGGTGTTGCTGTTGGCATGGCAGGGTAGTAAACTATGCATGATAAAGCAATATAGACCTTTTGCACTACAGACTCCAAAGAATAGTCCCCAAGACAGTGGTGACACTCCATATACCTCCGTGTTGACCCTGTCCTTATCCAGTGGTGCTCTACTGTTGGGCCTATTTTCTCTGTTGTGAACGGATTTATTGAATCCTAGAGATTGGAACTGGTAAGTTTTTTTAAAGAGCTGCCAGTCAGGACAAACTCTTGTAAATAGGGCTGGAAACCTACAGTTCTTTGACATAGTTCTCAACTATGAGAGTTGTAAGAACAGTTTAGAGGCTGAGGTGACTGGGGTTTTGTTTTGTTATTTTGAAAGTCTGTACTACCCATGCATGCATTTAAAAGATGATGGACATGACTTTTACCTTCTTAACTTTTATTTAACATGTTGAAAACATTCAAAGTTCAGACCTCCATTGAGCACATTTTTATATTGTGTATCTGAGCCATCCCTTCTCCTCTCACCTTGTTTTGAAAAACGAATATGTTACCAGCTTACAAGTAGTTCTTTTTTGGTTTTATCAGATTGGCCTGCTACAGAATATTGTTCTAAGGGTGGAACAGACTGAAAGCATTTGTAGCCAGTAAAAGTAAGAAGAAAGAATTAAAATCAAACTCAGGGTTATTAGTGTGTTTAGTTCTTGATCATTTTGTAGAGTTGAGATAAGGTAGAAGGATGAGGGAGGCTAATGGGAAGAATTAATGATAGGAGAAAATGATTATAGAAATAGGAAGGAGGTTTGCTTGAGCGCATGCAACTAAATCTGTATCTTGTTATAGATCTATAGATTAGCAAACAGCTGAATTACTCTTATTTCATGTGACTTTCAGCTAAAGCTTATTTTTGCCAACAACCTTTAACATGGTTTGAAAATGTGTGTACTCTTCAATCCCATTTTAATTTTTCTGATCAGACTCCTTAGGAGAGTTTTCTTCATCCTCAAGCATGATACAGTCGTTTTTCATGGACCATTTGATAAATCTGCTTTCTTTTACTTGAAAAGCCAAAGTGTTTTATTCTCCATATCTACACTTACTTGATGATGAGAAAGCAGTAGGAGGGAAACAAAAGCTCAGGGAAAGAATGAGATGTGCACTGTTCGTGAGCAGTCATTCCGGAATTTTTGATGGTAGAATTGCTGCACGTGTAGATTGCACACATTTTTTGTTTCTTGTATTATCTATAGTTCAGGCATTTTTTCTGCTTCTTAAACTTGTGGTTGAAATTTGCTCAAAACCTACTAGTTAACAAAACTGTTTTTAAGGTGTCAGGGAAATAGGACAAGAGCCATGTTTGTGATAACTCAAGATTATCTTAGGTCTCACTTTGAAAATAAAGCTATTCTCTCTCTCTGAAAGATGTGAAAAGTTGATGATCGCACTATCATGATTAACTAGAGTTATGTTAAAGTAGTGTAAGGTAATTTAACATATATATAGTTATCAGTGGAAAGACTCTGTTTGACCAAGTAGACTGGCACATTTGTTCTCATTAGTTCTCATCCAAAGCTTACAATTTATGAATATGCTTCTTTGGAACCCAGCTAGTGAAATTATGTAAAAAAATAAAACAATCAACATCTAGAAGTTAAACCTAAAACACATCAGGCAGCTAACACCATACAGTAATCTTATCATTCCTTAATTCATTAAAGAAATATTTATTGAATGCCTGCCATGTGCAAGACAAATCTATAGTCCTATATTATTTCCTAATTTATATGTAACTTGCCCTATTTTCTATGATCTAGGATTTTTTAAAAACTAGTTTGAGAATTTGAGATTTTCCCCTGTCATGGTGTAGTGACATAAAGTCCTTTCTTTGTCATATGAATTCTGTTTTGTGTTTTGGATAACTTATTACATATCATTGTTTCCTCCTAATTAACTAGTTCTCTGTCTCATGAAACTTAACACTCCATGTCAAATTGAAGGCCAAACCAGCTTTATAATGAACCCTTGGATTCTTGGCAGTTCCATAGGCCTTTTCTTTCTTTGTTTCTTTTTTAACTGGAGAGTGCCATCTCACTTGACATTTGACAATTGGGGGGAAAAGTCACAAAGTCTGATTGTATAATTGGTTGATGCTTTAAAGTCATTGCTGTTAAGACTTTCAGTTGTATGTAATAAGAATATTAAAATTATAATGATTTAGACAATGTAGTTTATATGAATCCTCTGAAGCACTGTGAATTGAAGGGATGTATTTGCAATAAAGTGATTGTTGCAGTGAGTTATTAATATGAAACTCCATGAGAGCACCATGTCACTGACTCATTGTCTGCATTATAGTGCTAAAATATCTGTAAATACACACTGTCCTTCTATTCTATTATCCAGGTATGTTTTATAACTCAAAGGAAATGTAATTTCAGCATATTCCTCTGAGTCCCTTTGGGCTTGGATTGGGAACTCCATGATTGGGTATGAAGGCATTATTATGTTTTAGCCTGAGGGACTTTGGCCTTTAGAAGAATCAGGTCTTTGGGTGAGCTTCTCTAAAACAGTCTTTCATTGAGTTCCTCAGAAACATCATAAGCGTGTTTTCCCTTATCTTTGCGTAACTGCCTGCATTCAAGAAGGTAGCCTATCACCATCATTTTACACATGGGAATACACAGGCCCAGAAAGGTAAAGAAAGTGACTTGTCCAAGATAATAATTAGCTGGTGGCTGAACAGGTGTTTAGAACCCAACTTTCCTAATTCCCAAGCCAGTGCATTTTTCTATCTGCCAAGTACAGCTAGTTTGTTAGTTACTAGTGATTTTACCTTAATATGAAACAAATTTAGTACATTAGTTTCTAAAATCTCATTCTCATACCTCTAATACTGTTGATACTGGCTTTTGATAGTCCTTGCTTTTGACTGATTACATTTCTATATGGTACTTTGCACAAATAATCCTAACTAAAGAAATTAGCGAATTAAGAGGCTTTTTTGTTTTGTATATCTGGGAAGGTTTATTACCTTTTACCTTCCTTACCTTCCATTTGCATTTTCTTTACTAATCCTGCATGGGGAAAAAAGCTGACCACCCATGTGTTACACTTGTTATTCTTTCTGTTGACAAATGTTTTGTTTCCTTGGTGTCAGGTAGGTTAGAGTTGAATAAACTCAGCAAGTTAAAGGGAAAGTATTTGGCTTTCATGCAGATTTTTCCTCAGAACTCAGGGGAAATGGATTAGATAGTAAAAATAAGGCTTCCCCAAACCCAGATATCTGTCTCCTCAGAGAGGGCACAGTGTAAGGCAACAGAGTTAAAGGGCAAAATAGTGTTTTATATACGATGCAAGTAATGCAAATTTCCTATCTTCATTATCCTGGGTAATATCTCCTTTTGCTTTTGCTGATAGTTTTAGAAAGCAATGAAATCTCCTTGCCTGAGATTCTTTCCTGTGATTGCCATCTTGCCTCCACCATGTTGTTTCTATTGTGCCCATGAAACCTGTTGTTCTATGCAGAATATGCATTTGTGTAGCATATAGTGAAAATGTTGTTAATAAAATGTGTCGAACTGCATTGTATATTGTGATTTGTTCACTTGGCTGAATTTTTTTTTTTTTTTTTGCTTTTTGGAGGGGGGAAGGCAGGGTAATTAGGGTTAAGTGACTAGCCCACGGTCAACATGGCTAGTAAGTGTTAAGTGTCTGAATCTGAATTTGAACTCAAGTCCTGACTCCAGGGCTGGTGCTCTATTCACTGTGCCACCTAGCTGCTCCCGTGAATTCTTTATTTCAATGGAATATGGTATCTGCTTTTTCTAATGTGCTAAAGTAGGCTTGATCAACAACTTGATTCGACTCTTAAAGGATTCAGTCTATCTATATGTTTGTTTATATACCTGTGTGTTCATTCCTATTAAGATTAATATGAAAACAGGTTATACAAAGAATGAATCACTATCCTGGAGGAGAATAGAGCTCAGACTGAGAGCTCTTGTGCCTTGATTGGGCCTTACCATCTTTTGGTATCAGTCATCCCTTTTGACTGCAACTCATTCCCTTCACATCTTTGCCTGTTCAAATTATTTGTATTTCTTCTTGGCCACATCACAAGTTACTATGTATTATGCCTCTTTTTTCGTACATGCTGATCTTATAAAGGACTTTGTCAGTTTTCAGCTATTCACTTAGGCTGATGTCTTGCAGTTATTTGGAATTGACTTCTCATACTCTCCTGTATACAATTGGTCAAAACACTAAGGATATAGGACCTACATTCTAGAGTCTCCTTTGCACCATGATGAGACATATTTAAGACAGCTGAAGAAAGAGGAGTGAATCCACAACAGATGGCATGATTTAGGGCCTAGAAAATGTGAATTTATGCACATAGACCCAGGAATTTTAATTCTCAGAAGAAAATTAACAGGTCTTTAAGACATGATTCGAGAATCTCTTTTGGTTTGTTGTCAAACACAACCTCCTGGCACTTAAACCTCTCTATAACCTGGTCCCTTCTTGCCTTTCCAGCCTTAATAGTTGTTATTTTCCACAAACCGTGTTATTTGAGCCAAACTGAGTTTCTTGGTGCTTTTTACACATGGAGCTCTTTCTCTTATTTTAAACACCACCCCTCCCCCGCCAGCCCCCAATTCCTGGAATGAATGTTCTTTCCCTTCACCTCTGCCTCTTAGACTCCCTGGTTTTCCTTTTAAGATTGATGTGCCACCACCTTCTATATGTAGTTTTTCCTGCTTTCCTAGTAGCTAGTGTTTCCTAAGGTTACCTTGTATGTATGTTGTATGTGTTTTGTAAAGCCCTGTATATGTGTATGCTGTCACCTCCATTAGAATGTGAACTTAAGGCCATGGACTTGGTTGGAACCTAGCATGTAGTAGATGCTTTATCAATGCTTGTTTTATTCCATGTAGGGTTCTGGAATGGAGTTGTGAAAAGTGATCTGAAGTGTTCATTCACGTTTGAAGTTTCTGGCTGGATGTGGATGACAACTCCTTTTGAGTTTCTTTTTTTTTTGACTTAACAGTGCTCACTGGGCTTTGGTATCAGCTGCATTGGGTGTTCCATAAGGAATGATTGCCCAGAAGGGTAGTTTGAAAAAAGTGATGATCACCTTCCATAAACATAATTCGTGAATGATAAACAATGAGCAAAACCTACCTACAGACTTATTCTGAGCCAGCTGACCCAACAGGTTATGCAAAACTGGCTAAGGCCTGATTTATGTTGATATTTACATTAAAAAACAAATTGGAATTTTAATTGGTTCCATACATTATATGAGCTGTTTAAAACTCTTAGTTTACTCACATTTGCATAGCACTTAATCATTAATAAAGTAAGGTGTCTACAAATTATATGTAAATTGCTGGTTTATATGCATGATGTAAATAAAATGTCATAGAAGTTTTAAAAGTTATTCATCGCTGGACAGTTGACTGGAGTATAGTGGAAGGGCACTGGACAAAAAATTTAAAAAGAGGCTCCTTACCCTCATTTAGCTATGTGTTAGTGGGCAAGTCATTTTCCCTTTCTGGGCCTCAGTTTCTTCATCTATAAAATGAGGTGGCTGGACTAGATGATTGCTTTTTTCTTTTTTTCCAGCTTTTTCTAATCTTAACTTTTTTATGTTGATTAATTTAGACCTAGAGAAAGATGTGAAGCTCTTCCTTCCTTCCTTCCTTCCTTCCTTCCTTCCTTCCTTCCTTCCTTCCTTCCTTCTTTCCTTCCTTCCTTCCTTCCTTGCTCAGAGATAGGGATTGTGTCTTATCCAAACTTTTTATCTTCTTTTTCCCACAAGTGGCATAAGACATATTGGGGAAGTATAAATTTCTTCTATCTGGCATTCAAAGCTCCCCACAATCTGATAACTCACTAACTTTCCTGCCTTGTATTTAACTAGTCTGTACTTCTTATGTTCCAGCCAGACTCAACTCTTTTAGACCATGAGAATGTTGTATATATAATTTACCTAGATTTCAGCAAATCGAAGTTTAGTGACTCAACCCAAAGAATAATTGTTAATAGATTTGGTCTTACTTTTGTGATATTTTAACATTTTTATCAGTGACCAAATAAAGACAAATTTAGACTTGTCAAATTTTCAGAAGAAGCTGGGATGAAATGACGGAGACAGGATTCTTAAAGATTTTGATAGGGGCAGCTAGGTGGCACAGTGAATAGAGCACTGGCCCTGGAGTCAGGAGGACCTGAGTTCAAATCCAGCCGCAAACACTTGACACACTAGCCATGTGACCTTGGGCAAGTCACTTAACCCCAATTGCCCTCCAAAAAGCAAAAAAAAAAAAAAAAGATTTTGATAGACTTGATTTGGTGGGTCAATTCCAATAAGATGTAAGATAAAGGTAACTAAAAAGGTAACTACCTAAAAGTGGATTCACATAATGTTACAATTATAGGATGGAAGAGATATAGCTGGAAAAGTGGATTTGTAACCATTCTACATGATAAAAAGAACCAATTCAATCTTACACTTCTGTAAGTCTCCAGGACTAATGTACAGAACTTAGGATATAGGTACATATAGAGTCACTCTGTACTCTACCTTTCAGCACATCTTAGTGAGACCATACCTAGACATTATGTTCAATTCTGGATGCCATATTTAAAGAAGGACATTGATCATTTAGAAAACCTCCACTGGAAAGATGTTCAGCATGGTTAGAAATCATGAGACCATGCCGTGAAAGGATAAATGATGAAGTTGTGGATATTAAGTCTGAAGAAGAGAAGACTTGGTAGGGCATGACACCTGTCAAAGTAGTCAATGGATTATTATATGAAGAATCAATCATTTATTTCCTACTTTTTGCCATTCGAAGTGCCAGATATGGAAAAACAAAAAGGTCCCTCCCCTTAAGAAGCTTATATTCATAATCAACATGTATGTCAGGGGAGGAATGACTAAAAAAGAGGCACATGAATGCAATAGAATAGAATTGTGCAGTAAGAAAAAATGACATCAGAGGAGTACAGAAAGACTTATATGAACTGATGCAGGCTAAAGTAAGCAATCAGGAGCAGAATATGCATCACTATAACCACATAACCTAAAATAACAATAAAGCAAAATTGAACATTTTCTAAGTACAAACACCAGTACCAACTAAAATCTTACCTTTTACAGGAGAGTCTCCTCCAACCCCTCTTGATATCAATGCCTTCCCTTTGTTCATTATTTCCCATTTATCTTGTATGTAGCTTGCTTTGTATATATTTGTTTGCATGTGGTGCATGTCAGTGGTGATTGGTTCCTCACCCTATAACTATCTTCACCTAGCAGTAAATTGCTGAAAAGGGAAGCAGGTAGAGAAGATCCAGGAGTGTACTGTTCAAGAATACAATCAAGAATTATGGTGTCATGAGAGCATCTTGGTCTTCCTCTTTACCCAGGACTTTGTCTCAATAATATTTCTAGTTGAGGGCAGGGATTTTAACCTTCATTGGTGTCAATCCCTTGAAGCCTAGAGACCATTTCTTGGCATAATGTTTTAAATGTCTATAATAAAATATGCAGGGCTACACAGAAAATCATTGTACTGAAATCCAATTTAGCAAAACATTTTTTCAAAGTTTTTGGATTACTGGTTTAAGGAATCATGATTCACTTCAGGTAATTAATTGCTTTCCCTGTTTATTATTTCTCTGCTTCTTTCCTCAGTTTGGCTAAGGAAAACCTTTGTAGGGTGATCCCAGATTTGTGATGGTCCCCAGGGAGAAATCATTACTTGGCTGTCTCCTTGCTCCACCTTGAACCATTTTTATCCAGACTCCTTTTTCCTCAAAATTTCTATAACTGCAAATAACAACAAATACAAATCAAGAGTTAGTATCTGTTTTTTTTTTCTTCGGTATAACAATGGGATGAATATTAGTCAGGGAATGGATAGAAATCTCAGGGGGGAAGAAGAAAACAAAAAGGACCAACTGATGTCAAATTGGGCAAAATACTGAAATGCCATTTCTGCAAAGTGACTACAGTACATTCAGTTTTACTGTTCAGTTTCTTTCATCCTGGGGTGGGGGAGGGAAGGAGAAAAGAGAGGGCAAAGGGATCTCAGGGAGATTTCCCAGTTACTGGAATCTCAACCTTCCCAAATCAAAGGCAGGAGGAGAGGTGGGAAGTGGGGGTGAGGAGGTTCTCACCAATTATTATTTAGTCTGCTATACTACAGTCTGCTAGAAAAACTATGGCTCTGCTCAGCTCTAGGGGTAGCTACAACATGGCTTTGAACAGTAGCAGTCGGTCTTTGTAGGGAGGAGGAGAGGAATGCCAGTGCTCAACAGTGCCAAAAGGGAGGACAACCTTCATTCTGAGATCTCTTCCCACTCTGAAATTCCATTATTCTGTTATCTTTGGAGATTACCCATACTTCAAAGTTATCCTACCTTTTCTGTTACTTCTCACATTGAACCTTTTTCAATACCCAAATTTCAGCCATCTACAAAGGAGAAATCTTTTTAAAGTTTTGAGGGCTAGAGTTGATCTGATAATGATGATGAAAGTCTCAGTGAAATAATGTCTATGAAAGTCACCTTGGAAAGCATGAAGCATATTGGACAGATGCTGCAAATGTACAATGAAGTTGACTCAGGATGGATCAGTGGAAAAGTAGACCAGATCTCATTTGGGAAACTTCACAGCACTTACAATGATCCCTATTTCTTCCCAGGCACAAAAGCCATTTTATTTTCTTAACATTTAACTTTATCAATTCATTTTGTTTTTACCTCCCATTCATTTCCAAATATATCTCCCCATCCTTCTCTCCCTATTAAGCCTTTTTAGCAAAAGTTTGCTAAGCCATGAAACACACATGTCTAATAATTCCCGTAGTTCCTTATCACTGAAATCAAGAGAGGAAGATGCTTTTTCTCAGCTGTCCTCCTGGGGTCCAGCTTGGTCAATCAATCAATTAGTCGGTCATTATTTGCCAGGATCTGTATTAAGCACTGCAGATACAAAAAAAAAAAAGGGTAAAAGACAATTATTACCCAAGGAGTTTACAGGCTAATAGGAGAGACAACATGCAAATGAATATGTATATATATATATATATATATATATATATATAATATACATAAGGCAAACTATATTCAGGATAAATAGGAAGTAAGACTAAAATCAAGAGGGATTGGGGAAGGCTTCCTGTAGAAGGTGGGTTTTTTTTTTTTTTAAAGCAATCAGGGTTAAGTAACTTGCTCAAGGTTACATAGCCAGTTATTTCTGGGTGTGGTGCTAAGTATCTGAGCCCAGATTTGATCCCCAGGTCATCCCGACATTGGAGCCGAAGCTCTTACTCGCTGAGCCACCTGGCTGCCCCTAGAAGGTGGGATTTTAATTGCAGGGGCCCAGTATTATTAATATTTACTATATACTAATAATACTAGTATTTATACCTAAAGTGTTCAATTTTGTCTTATTGTTATTTTAGATTATGTTATTGTAGTCATGTGCATATTCTGTTCCTGATTTTGCTTACTTTTGTTTGCATCAGTTCATATAAGTCTTTCTGTACTTTCCTGAAGTCTTCACATTTGTCTTTTCTTATAGTACAATTTTATTTTATTGCATTCATGTTCCTCTACTTTATTAGTTGTTCCCCTACTGATGGGGGGATGACTATTTTGTTTCCAGTTTTTTGATACCACAAAAAATGCTGCGTTGAATATTTTGTTGTCTAAGAGGCCTTCGGAAGTACATCTTTTTAACACTAATATTTTCTTAGTGATTCTGTGTGGTTGTGAATCAGATGAAGTAAAATGACAAATGACCCAAAGACTAAGAGAAAGATGGACAGTAGACATAAGGAGGTGACTCCAGGTTGCCAACAATGGTTGGTTTGAAGTAGCATAAAGGACAGTATCATAACCATTTATGACCTGAAAAATAGGTGGCTTGGTCACCTAAGTAAGAATGGGAGGTGACAGCCTGATAATTGCCATGACTCCAAATATTAAAAGAGTAAGACGAAGGCCTCCAATGCATTAAGTAGCATCTTTATGGAGGATTTATGGCAAAACATGGGCATAGAAATGAGAAGGCATGAAAGGATTGTGAATTATATCAGTAGAGGTAATACCTACACTTCTGAAACCATAGGTACATAGAATTTAGAGCTGAAGGGACATCAGAATTCCAAAATGGGGTCAAGGCAGGTATGATATGATTCCAGGGGATACGTGATCAACCGATTAGAAAGTGAGAACATGTTCATATCATACACTCCCTCTGATAGCCAATTGTGGGTTCTTTCCTCCATATAACTAAATCCACCTTCCACACATTACAGACTGACATTCCTCTACTCTGATCCTTGCCTCCATTGTGCGATTCCCAACCTTTCCTGTTCTGCACTGATAGCAGACCCTAAAGGCAGCTATAACCTAATTGCTCCTGGGCCCCTACAAAAGTACAGTGCAAGGGTCATTGGGAAAATTCCTTTTCTTTCTCTTCTATGGTACCTATACCCTCTCCACCATATCACCTGGAAGCTGCAACTAGAACCTTTTGAAAGGCTGTCTCTATGCTTAGAGCTGATTTTAACCCAGTATGAGCTGGGTGTCAGTAAGAGCTCTGCCTTTTCCCTCTTTTTTGGGGGTGGGGTGGGACAGAGGGTCTCCCATAATGGCACATGTATATAACTAATTAATGGTTAAATATACACATATTGATGTCTTTACTGATAAAGGTAAAGGACCAAAGCAGCTTGGAAACCATTGCTTTAGAGAACATCTGTCCTTTTTCCTCAGGAGAAACTGAAGCCCAGAGAGGGATAGTGACTTGTTCCAGGTCACACAACTAAAAAATAACATTATTTATCAAAATACACATTTTCTGTTCTACCTTCATTCACCCCTATACAAGTCAGTATAGACTCCATGGTTGATCTTGGATCCAAGTTTGAAGATAAAACTTTCTTTTCCTTGGGAAAAATCTCACAGTGCCAATAGTTAGGTTTTTTAAAAGCAATTGACTGTTTTTAAAAAATTAGTAATTGTCCTATTCAATGGTAGCACCCAATAGGTTTTGTTATTTTAAGTCACAAGTTCAATAGGTAACAAGTCAGCTATTTATTTGCCACAGTGGCTATTACTCTGACCCTACTTCTTCCTGCTCATAAACCCAACAACTGAATGCTGTTAAAGATTAATATTTGAATTTTAATTTTTTCCTTGGATGAATATTGAAAAAATAAATGACTTCATATCCTACGACAGAGTTTCAGGCATGATGGTAGAATGATTGGGAAGATATTTGGGGGCTGAGTAAATGGGGTTTCCTGACATTCCTCAAATCATAACATGTAAATATAGAATGGAACTGTGTGCTAAATGGGCCCTTCCAGGATGTACCAATTCAACTGCAAAAGTAAATAATTATAAATATTTTCAAATTTCAAAATGAAGAAATGTCTTCATTTAGTTCCAGTCAGAGTTTGAAAGATACTTTATCTTTCACACAAGAGATTTTGCTTTTGCTGCTATAATAGAGTACTCTGGAGACAATAAGAATGAGTTTTCTAAGCCATCTCAGGGTTAAAAAATTGGCTTCCCAAATAGAGAATGTGGGCAATGTTCAGGAACACAGCAAGTGCCTGTTAGAAAGAGCTGGGGGTTTAGAGGACTGTTAGACCACTGAGTCAACAGCGGGAACCAGGAGGCTACATTAAAAGGCCTGGCATTCTGAGGAAGAAAAGCAGTAGTCCTAATGGGTTTTGTCCTGGTCAGGCCAAATCTGGAGTATTAGTTTCAGTCCTAAGCACCATGTTTTAGGAAGGACATTGACAAATTGACATGCATCTAGAGGAGGGGGACCAAGATAGTGAGGGAAATTAAAATCTTGCTATACCAGAATCCTGTGCAGGAGCTGGGGGTATTTTAGCCTGTAGAAGGGAAGACTCAAGGGGAACGTGATAAGCCATCTTTATTCGTTAAAGATGTTAATGGATGTTAAAGAAGACAGAGTAGACTTACTGTGCTTGGGTCCAGAGGGTGGAACCATGAACAATGAAGTAGATTTTTAGCTTGATGTAAAGAAAAAAAAAATCCTGACAATTAGAGCTATCTAAAAGTAGCATGAGCTGTTTTGGTAAGTAATGAGTTCCCCATAACTGAAGGTTTTCATGTGGAATCCCAGTAACCATTTTTTCAGGAATATTATAGAGAGGATTTCTGCTTGGAGCAGGTTGGAGTAAATGACCTCTGAAGTCTTTTCCAGCTCTGAAATTCAGTTATTCTTATGCTTTTAAACAAATACCCAGCATGATTCTATGATTTCCTATCCAATCAGGCCCATCAAATTTTAAAATACTGGCAGTTAGTGTGGCATGATTTGACAACATTCAAGTTTCCTTGTCACAGAGAATTAACCAGTTCCCCCTAGGTGCTAGAGTGTCTGAAATTCCACCATTAAAAATTCATTACTTTGAGTTATGAACAGGTTTCCTCAAGTTCCTCTTTTGAAAATGCAAATGCCATAGGAATGGGAGGGATAATACAGTAAGGAATCATTAATTATTTCCAGAGTACTGTGACTTAGTTACTTAATTATTTTTTTTCCTGATAGGTGAGAGCTGTGCTGTGTAGGAATAGGGATTTTAATTGGGGGTAGGGCAACAGAAAAGTCTTGAGAAATGTGGGGGTAATTTTGGTGCATGAGTAGAGCGATCATGAATTCAGGATTTTCTGGTGCAATAGTCTTTCTAATAAAAGAAAGTGTTATGCTGGTTCTTTAAGGTTAGATTTCATAGTGGGGGATTTTGAGGGAGCAGCAAGAAGATCTTGATGGCCCCTTCTCCCCTTCCCTAACCTTATCTCATGTTCTAGATGCCCATCATTCCAACCTATCGTTGGTGGTTACCATCCAAGGGCTTATCATTGACATGACAATTCTTTTCCATGGAGACTTTCTTATATCTCACATTCTTAGGGTCTTCATGGAATCATAAAATCACAGAGTTTTAGAGTTGAAAGTGATCTTGTTGGTCATCTAGTCCAACCTATATTTCGAAAGAATCCCTGTGTACTTGACAAGAGGTCAGTCGGCCTATGCTCAAATACCTGATGAGTGGGACCTGTTACCTTCCACGGCAGTTCTAATTGTTAGGAGGTTTGTTTGTTTTTCTTTGTTTTCCTGATAAACCATAAGGTTCTCTATTTGAGAACAGAGAGCAGGCCTTATTCTTTTTTTTTTTTTTTGCTTTTTGGAGGGCAATTGGGGTTAAGTGACTTGCCCAAGGTCACACAGCTAGTGAGCAGGCCTTATTCTTCTTTGTATTCCTTGTAGTATCTGGTAAAGGGGCTGAATACACAGTAGGTACTTACAGTATGGTGAATGAATGACTAATCAGTCTGATAGGAAATGTGGTGTCTTAGAAAGTGCTCTGGCCCCTGAATCAGAAGATGCCTGAATTTGACTCCTGCCTTCAACATAGAATCATGGACAAGTGATTTAACCTCACTGAGTTAAGTTTCCTGGTTTATGAAATGGGCATAATAATGCTTGTAGAGGATTTACTATTGTTAGGCTCAAATGAGATAATGTATGTAAAGTGGTTTGTCAACCTTAAAAGTGCTATCTATATAAAAGTCAGCTACAAACTATAATTGGAGAGGTTTGAGGGGCAACTCTCAAGTAACAAGAATGTTTTTTTTTTTTTTTTGCTTTTTGGAGGGCAATTGGACTTAAGTGACTTGCCCCAGGTCACATGGCTAGTTTTTGTGTTAAGTGTCTAAGGCTGGATTTGAACTCAGGTTCTCCTGAATCCAGGGCCAGTGCTCTATTCACTGCATCACCTAGCCACCCTATAAGAATGCTTTTTAACAGTAATGTCTGGATGTAGCATCCTCTCTGCCTATTGGTTGAGAAGGTCAGTCATGTAGAACTGGAAGAGAAATGAGAAGTCATCTAGTCCAGCCCCTTCATTTTATAGATGAGGAAACTGAGGCCCAAGGAGGTGGAAATATCTTGCTGAAGACCACACAGATGATAAATGATAAAATCTGTATTAAAACCTAGATCATTTGCCTCCAAAGACAATGTTCTTCCGCTCTAATGGTGGGGATTTCAGCAAGGTTTTGACATAGAATTTTTTTTGGGAGGGGAGTGGACAAGTCTTTCAATACCTTTCACATGACAGAGAAACATTGTGGTGCACCCACACCAGGGGTGACCACCTCCATAAAGCCCCTTTGGGATATAAGATGGGGACAAAACCAGGATGGTACCATGGAGAGGATGAAGGGAAAAAACCATTTCAGTTCTGGAAGAGAACAAACTGTGAGAAATGGTCTGAGGTGGTGGATATTTCTCTGCAATGCAATTGAACAGCACTAGCCTAAGCAGAATAGCCAATCACCAAGTGGCTATTTGTGTGCTATGATGTGATAGACTATAGGAAGCCTCTTCTAAATCAAGAATATCTTCCTGTCCTATTTTTCAATGATGTTCAAAATTTCATTCTTCATGGTTAAAGTATTCCTGCCTGTTAGAATGTGAATGCCTATGGAACAGGGTCACTCACCAAGTTGTTTGTCTCATAAGTGAATCAGAATAATGTCTTATAGATCCTCTAGGGAAGTTTAACCTCCTCATTTGACAGAAGAAAAAAAAATTCAACTCCAGGAAACAGTAAGTGACTTGTCCAAGGTCACACAGATTGTTAGCAAACCCAAATGTATTGATATTTTACAAATGTGAGTATGGAGAATGGCTCCTGATAGCAGCAAAGTTAGAAAAAAACCATGAGGACTACAGGTCTATCCAGTAAATGTGGCAAGAAAGGACCAAGAAACAGACAAGGAAGTCCGACCTTTGCTTACTTCACAATTTTGCTCAGTTTTGCTACACGCACAAAGGACCTTAACTACAACTCCCTATTTTACATGAGGAAACAGAGAGGTCACACAAGTAGGGCACATTGATTCCTGGTTGCCTTTGGGAATGCACAATGCACTTTGGGAATCATTCAGCAACCTGAGTGGACACAGTTAAGGTCCTGTCTGCAATGTCTATGATCTGGTCCTGCTCTTACTTTTACATGGTTGGGGGTAAGGGGCGTGGTGGTGAACCAACTACAGCCCAAGGATGCCCTCAATTCTCCCAGATGGGCTGGCTTTTTTTTGCCTGGGCACAAATGAAGTCTTCCCAGGAGTTGGATCGATCCCACATATAGACACTAGGGGGCAGGCCAGCATAAGAAATCCATACCATGTCCAGCTCTTCTCTCCAAGGCTTGCCGGGTTTTGACCCTTTAATGTCTAATGCAATGGAAGAAGGAAAACTTCTCTGGGAAGAATGGACGTAGTTCCTATTGTTTCCCACTTCCCCTTGGATTAGTAAGAATTCCAGAGGATCACTTCCTCTGAAAGCTTTTCTCCCGAAGTAGACATTCAGAAACATTGGATGTTAAGCATGTGTGATAATTGCTATCATTTATATCACACTTCAAGGTTTGCAAAAGTTTATTTTTTCAAATGCTCAATAAAAGTTTATTGAATTGTATGGTCATGTGTTTATTAGAAAAATGGTGGTGTCTCATTCAGTGGGTGAGAAAGTGCAGGTGGCAAAATTTAGTGATCACCGTTTCGTAAACATTCAATGACGTCAGCTAAGCTGATTGACAAGAAATACATGTGGACTTGTAAGGCCAGCAGCATCAGTGACAAAGTGAACAGGGAAGAGCCGACCTCCCTCTGAGACTAATATGTGCATTATTACCTTGCTCTTTGTGCTTGAGCAAACTGAAAACCGGGGCTCCAAATTGAGTATCGATAGTTTAAAGGGCTGCATATAAACAACATTGGAACCTGAATAAGTGAGGGTCAGAATAGTTGAATTTGCACATATGTTATCTTACTTGAACTTCATTATAACCCTGTATAATAGGAGTTACTATCCTCATTACTGTTTTAGAAAGGAGAAAATGGAGGCCAAAAAAACCAAGAAACATGTTCTGGATCATACATTCACTAAGTGTCTTTGGAGAAGGGGAGGAAAACAAGCATTTATTAATCACTTATGTGATGCAATGGATAGAGTGCTGGACTTGAAGTTGGAAGGACTGATCTTCCTGAGCTCAAATCTTTTTTTTTTTTTGCTTTTTTTTGGTGGGGGGGGGGCAGGGCAATTGGGGTTAAGTGACTTGCGCAAGGTCACATGGCTAATAAGTGTTAAGTGCCGGAGGCTGGATTTGAACTCATGTCCTCCTGACTCCAGGGCCCATGCTTTATTCACTGCACCACCTAGCTGCCCCTTCTGAGCTCAAATCTAACCTCAGATATGTATTAGCTGTGTGACTCTGGATAAGTCACTTAACCCCATTTGCTTCAGTTTCCTTATTTGTAAAATGATCTGGAAAAGGAAATGGCAAACCACTCCAATATCTTTGTGGAGAAAACCCCAAATGGGGTCACAAAAGAGTTGGACAAGACTGAAACAACTGAACAGGCTGCAACACTATATGCCAGGTACTCTGCTAAGTGCTTTATGGATATAATCTCATTTGATCTTCACAACAACCCTGGAAGGTAGGTGCTATTATTATCCCCATTTTATAGATGAGAAAACTGAAGTTAAATGACTTGCCTAGGGTCACACAGCTGGTGTCTGAGGCCAAACTTGAACTCAGGATTTCCTTACTCCAGGCACAAAGTTCTATCCACTAATCTTCCTACCTGTCTTGAGATCTTGGAGTAGGACTTTAGCAGATTTATTTAACACTAATATAGTCTTTCATATGTGTGGCAGCATGATGGAGTGTATCAGTGCTAGACTTGGAACTACATAGAATTGAGTCAAGATCCTCCTATCAGTCAATAAAATCTATTTTAGCATTTACTCAGCCTACCTTTGTGGGGGGACTGGTAGAAATAAAAGATAAGGAGAAGACTCCATTCTTGCCCTAAAGGAGCTCACAGGGTAATGCAATATACATGAAATAATTAGAAAACAATTAAAGCTTAAGGTGTGTAGTTCAGATGATTAGAATTTTAGTTATTCAGAGGAAAAAAAAGAGGTCTTTGAAGGATGTCTGTGGGATGGGGGTGGGGAGGGAAGGCTCCCTGGAGGTGGGGCTTTGGATGATTTCCGTGTATGGCATCCACTTTGCCAACTGCTCTGCCACCTTCTCCACACCTGGAACAATACCTCCAGAGACCACATCCTCTTCCTTGGAGAAATTAATCTATTAGACACTGAAACTCTGCCATGAGGCAGAAGTAACTGCCTAGATTGGTGAATGAGTGGGTGTAAACCCAAGTAATTCACTATACCAACTGAACCAGACCATTCCACAGCCTTGTTTCACACCATATGTGCTGGTCATTCTCCTGTCTTTCTAGTCCCTCCCCATTCTAATTCCCCAAACATTTTCACTTCTTGGTCTGCAAATAGTAATAGAATGAACACTACCATTGCTTCTGGAAAGGAGGTGACAACCAATCGCCCTATGAACCATTCCTGTGACTTCCCAGACTAAAACTTCCTTCATTCCCTTCTGGCATGTGTTGTTTCTCATTATTAGAATATAAGTGCCTTGAGGGCAGGAATTGTTACTCGTTTGCATTTGTCCAGCACCTAGCACAGAGCTCAGCATGTAGTAGATGGTTGATTACTACTTTTTTATTCACTCATTCAGTAGGTGGAAGGGGAAGAACAGGACATTCTAGACTAGCAACAGCAAAAGTCATAGGAGCTCGGAGAAGGGAATGTCTGTGTATAGCCTGGCCTAATTCCAATGTTTTTGTGCATGTGTATATGTAGGAAGCCTGGACTCCTTTTCTGGTCCCCTCCATCATACTATGGAAGCTCCCCTGTAGGCTTACTATTCTTTTTTTTTTTTTAAAGCAATCGGGGCTAAGTAACTTGCTCAAGGTTACACAGCCAGTTATTTCTGGGTGTGGTGCTGAGTATCGGAGCCCAGATTTGATCCCTAGGTCATTCTGACTCTGGAGCCAGTTCTCTTACTCACTGAGCCACCTGGCCACACCTAAGCAATTGGGGTTAAGTAACTTGCTCAAGGTTACACGGCCAGGTGTTTCTGGGTGGGTGCTAAGTGTCTGAGCCCGGATTCAATCCCAGGTCATCCCGACACTGGGGCCAGTGCTCTTACTCATTGAACCACCTGACTGCTCTAGAGACTCAGTTTTCTTATCTGTAAGTATGATAGCACCTATGCCACAGGGTTATTGTGAGAATCAAGTGAGATAACATAGTAGAAATTGCTCTGTGAACCTTAAAGTACTTTTAAGTGCGTGGCATTGTTTTCCCAAGACACAAACCTATTCTCCCTCCTTCTTCAGAGGGGTTAAAATGCCTGCACAGTGGTGTTCTTTGTGTAGCCTCTAGCTTTGGCTAACCCCAAAGACTATAGGGTTGGGAGAGCCCTGACAGGTTAAGAAAGCAGAAGAGGATGCTGAGCCAACAAAAACTATCTTCAATAAATCAATAGCTGCCTTCCCAGCCACTTGAAAACCAGTTGTTCCAGATGTCACTATCCTGACTAGCTTTGTGCTGGGATCGATATGCTTTGGAAGCAGTGCAAGTATTCAGATGAGCTGTCCATGAGAACTAATTGTGGCAAGAACTGGACCATTTCATTTGGCAGGTTACTTTAGGTTTTCCTGTCTAAGACTGTTTCCAAGGTTGGTCCTCAGCCAAATTCAGAAACTCTGTCAAGTTTGCCTTTTCCCCCTACATCCTCTCTTTTTGTTTGTTTTCCAGTAACAGGCTCAGTGTTCTCAAGCTGCTTTAATGATCCCACCAAGTCCCTCCTGTCATAGCAGGAGCCTCTGAGAAAATTATTCTTGGTGAGGTATTACGGCATTTATGTATTTATTTCTCCCAGAGAGATCTGCATTTTAAAAAAGGAGCCTGGACTAAGGGTATTCTTATCCCAAAGGAATGAATCTCTAATGGTGGAATTTTAGTTATCAGTGGGGTAGATATTTTTCAGCAGGGAGAGTCTCTTTTGGCCTTTCCTCCCATGCCATACTAGGCTGCTTCTACCTAGTTGTAAGGCCCATCCTGCTTGTGCCTATATGGATACCCACAGGAAGAGGGAGAAGGAAAGGAAAAGGGACAGGTTGAGCTGATCATGAACAGTATGTTTATTTGCTTTGATTCCTATTTGTTAAACTGTCACAAGGTCCTATTGTTCAAGTTGTCATGAAATTGTACTGACAATTGGGGTGAACAGTCTTTTGTGATTCCTATAGGGAAAACCAAGAATTTTCACAACCAGGGGAAGAGCCCATATCAGAGGATGGGCTGGGTAAATGAAAGTCTCATAGCCACTTCTAGATGTCTCTCTCAGGAACCAGTGCCCACTAGCACCATTGTCTGGAATCCTCCATGGCCCTGACAAGGATGAGTGGAGGCATATTCTTTTGATGCCCTAGAAATGAGGGAGAGAGGGGAGAAACTGAAGGGAAGTGCATTGGTGTTTCTGTGAAGCATGTTTTAATAGTAGAGGACCATATTTTCCAAGACTTTCATTTTTTCAGATGAGGAAATTGAAGCTCAGGGGGTGGAGAGTCACATAGTCAAGGTCACACACATAGTTAGGTTCTAAATTAGGGCAAGAAGCCAGGCAGAGCTGTAATAAGGTAGGGTGATTGTGGCTCTGCCTAGAGAACATTAATTTAGAGGGAACTTATATTCCTTTAGCAGTATAGACACAATTGATCTTAGCACGTAGTGAAAAAGAATAATTAGTTAAAAATAATACAAATAATAATTAATTAAAATAGGAAGTTACCTGATGGTCTGCTTCCTCTCCTCTGACCTTCTCAGAACTTTTCCCCTTGCTTCAGAGTTCTGAATAGTGGCATCAAAGTACCTCACATTTACTGCTCACAGAAACCAGTATTTCATGGTCTTTGCCACAGGAAGTGAAGAACTCTCTTCTGAGACACAGAGCAATTGACATTTTATCCTGCTTTCTATGAGGAAGCTCAGTAGTGGGGAGGGTTGTTGAGGACAGGAAATAATGAGTTCTGTTTTGGATATTCTGAGTTAAAGATGTCTTCTGGACATCCAATTTGATATGTGTGATAGGCAGCTGGTGATTGGGGAGTGAAGTTCAGGAGAGAGATTTGACTGGATATATATGTTGGTATAACTTCATAGAAAGTTTAATGATAATTAGACCCCTGGGAGCTGATAAGGTCAGCAAGAGAGAGACAAGAAGAAAGTCTAGGAAAGAATCTTAGATTTCATGCACAGTTAGGGAGCATGATAAAGATGATGAACCAAAAAAAGGGGGCTGAAGAATGGTAAGAAAGATAGGAGGAAAACTGGGAGAGAGTGGCTTGGTGAAAAGCCAGGAAACAGAATGTCCAGGAGGAGAGGATGGGCAAGACGCACCAGAGAGGTCAATAGGGATGAGGACTCAGAAAAGAAAAAAGATTCGCCAATTAGATCATTGGTAGCTGTAGTAGCAACCGCACTGACCTACCCAGGATGGCTGCTAGCACAGGTTCTTAGATCTACTTTGCTAGAAAAGATACCTGTTTAAGGGGTCAACAACCATTTTAAATTACATTCACTAGTTCAGGGGAAAGGTCAGCACCCTGAACTTCAGAGGAAATACAAGCAGAGAAATAAAGACCGGCAGAATCAACTATACACTTTACGTACTTCCTTGGATTGGGAGAGCCTTTATATCTGAGCAGTGAGGGAGCTCTGAACATATGGCCACTCAGAATCTTGACCAGGGAATCACAAGATCCTCCTCATAAGTGAACCCCCAAAGCAAAATACCAATTCAGGATATACACACACACACACACACACACACACACACACACACACATATATATACACACACATATACATATATACACATATATGCATATATGTGCATATACATACATACACACACATATATATGTATGTGTGTATATATATATACACTTCTCAGAGCCAGAAGGCATCACAACCCTCCTGACTCAGTGCCTAATTAGAAATTAGCAAAAGGTGTGAAAGCCTTCCTTCAAGCAAGCCTTCCTACAAGCAAGCCTTCCCTGAGTAAGCTTCCATTAACGACTCCATGTGAGGCCTATTAATGGGCAGGGAAGATCTTAAATCCCTTTAACATTACAGTAGTTTTGGAGAGAACAGTTTCAACTTGAGTAGTAAGGTTGGAAGCTAGATTGCTTTTTCTAGAAGACTGACTAGCATATGGAGAAGAGAGGGGAGAGTAGGTTTTAATAAAAGTTTTTTTTTTTAAGGGGATGGGATCTGGGTATGTTTGAAGGGTCAGAAGACAGTGCGTAGGGAGAGATTGAAGAATAACTGTAGAGGGGGTATAATTGAGGGGCCAATCTGCTGGAAAAAATCTATTTTTCCATGTATCTGTAATGTTAATGAAATAGGAAGATCTTCCCCGTCCATTAATAAGCCTAACACATGGAACCTATGATCATATGGAGCCTGAGTCACATGGAACACAGTGTGGGAGGAGTTTGCCCAATGGAACAGAGAGAGAAGCAGTGTGAGTGGGAGAAGGGAGGAATTTTGCCTAGGGGAACTTGTTTGTTTGAGGGGAGTTCTAACAGAAAGAAGGCTTAAGATGTTGGCCACTCCTTGGATTAGTGATAAGTACCCTGTTAAATCTTACCTCCTAGTATCCAAATGATGTTCCAAATAAATATTTTGGTTTTGCCTTTGAGGAAGAGAGTTTATTATATTTTGCCAGTCTACCCTGGAAATACACATGTATACTCATAGCAGCTGCTATGGGCAGCACATTGGTGTTACAAATATCCCAAGGGACAGTGGGTTCTATCCTTTTTTAAATCCTTCTATTTTTCCCATTATAGCTCAAATTTTTCTTTGTTGTTCTTAGATTTTTTTTTTAAGCAATTGGGGTTAAGTAACTTGCTCAAGGTTACTCAGCCAGTTATTTTATTTGGGTGCCAATTATCTGAGGCCAGAACCGATCCCAGTTCTCCCGACCCCAGGGCTGGCACTCTTACTCACTGTGCCACCTGGTTGCCCCTTAGATTTCTTTAAATTAAAAAAAATTAAATTAAGATTTTAAAATATTAAAAAAAATTTTTTTGACTAGGCTTCTTCTGAGTATTTGCATTCTTGACATTAGTCTTATACCACAATTTAGTATTCATTTAATGTGCTTTTTTTCTACTTTCTGTACAAGTCTTATGAAAACCTACACTGGTTAATGAGTTTTCTATGTGTTCTCAACATTGTCTTTTTTCTACAATTCCTTTTTCTCCTCATTGGAATTATTTCTTCTGGTATCTTCAGAATTTCTTCCTTGAGAGCTTTCCATCTTTCCTTGGCTGATTTCTTTTATAGAATTCTGATCTATGGAATTATATCTATTTTTATTTTGAATTGAATCAAATATATTTTCCCCAAATTTAGGTTGTAGGTCTGTCTTTCTCTATTTTATGGGAAATTCTAAGGTGGAATATTCACTTTTCTCCAAAGTCCTATCATTTTCACTCCATTATCTTCCTTGTTGGCAAAGACATACCTCCAGAATAGCAATTCTCTCACTTGGTTGTTTTATCTTTTGAAGGATGAACTTACTATTAAGCCAAGACCAGAAAGACTCTCAAAATCATGACTTGTAACATCCTTGTGTCCATAGTACCCCTAAATCTTCTCTCCTGGTGAATAATTCCTCCATTTTGCAACCTGCCTTTATAAGGGGGAAGACATTTTTTCTTCTTCACATTTTAAAAGCACCAAACAAATCAAACCAGATTGTAAACAAGACTGATACAGGTTTTATCACAATGACATATCTGAAACCCCAAAGTCAGTAATGTAATGCAAACTTTGTGAAAGCAACATAAGGCACAACGATGACATTGGTCCTGTACATTGCCATCCTAAAACTCTATTTGTAGCTATGACAAATGGACCTGCTTATCGCATGCAGGAAAAATCCATAGGTGGTAAGTACTTAAATTACTGTCAAAAGCCATAGAATGCTTGAGATTCCACTAGAAATATATGTATAGAGGTTCTTAGATGTTCCATTTTCATATCCTATTTTGGGTAGAAATCATTATCTTGACTTATTTCAGAGATGCCAGAAATAAACATAGTTATTCTTTCTTCTCCCAAGGGGCATGTCCAAGACCCATTCATAGACTCAACAGAATGATTGGAAATGTGTTTTGAGAAAGTTATTCTTTGTTAGCATCTCAGAATTACAATATTTTATATTGAAAGGAAACTCTTCTCCAAGGAATTCAAAGCTCTCAGTAGACAATGCCTTGCTCTCTTCTACAGTAGAAGACAGCTTATGCTTGTCTGATGATATATTATTGCTATATAGTCCCCATTTCAGAGACAGGGTTTAAGAAATTTATTTAAAGCCACATGCAATATAGCAAGAAAATCAGAATTCAAATTCCCATCTCCAGTTGCTTTGAGCATGTAATTTTCGGTGTATCTGATCTTCCTTTGATTTTGTGTTTTGATGTGTCCCTGTGGAAAGATTAGGAGGTTTTATCCTCTTCCAATACTTTCTTTCCGCCATACCAAGTGTGATCAAATTACATTTATCCTTGTCATTCTTTTTTTTTTTTTTTTGCCTTTTGGAGGGCAATTGGGGTTAAGTAACTTGCCCAAGGTTATATGGTTAGTTTTTTTGTGTGGGTGTTAAGTGTCTGAGGCCAGAACCGAACTCCAGGGCCGGTTCTTTACTCACTGCGCCACCTAGCCGCCCCTGTCATTCTTAAAAGAGAGAGGAGAGTGACAGCGAGATCGAGAGGGAGGGAGGGAGGGAGGGAAGGAGGGAGGGAGAGAGAGAGAGAGAGGGAGAGAGAGGGAGAGAGAGAGAGAGAGAGAGAGAGAGAGAGAGAGAGAGAGAGAGTCTGAAAGCAGGCAGTATGAGTTCTTAGAAGGAAGAGGAGAGAGAGAGAGAGAGAGAGAGAGAGAGAGAGAGAGAGAGAGAGAGAGATGGTGCAAGTAGCCTAGAGGGGCCTTATCTTCACTTTACATCATGGGACCACCTGACAGGTGAAGATAACCAATCTGTAACCTTCAAGCTATTGGAGGTCATAGGGAGACTTATGCAAGAAGTTAAGCTCAAGGTCATACAGTTAATTAGAAGGAGAGTGTGGATTAGAAACCATGTCTCATAAGGGCAGCTGGTGGTACAGTGAATAGAGAGCTGGACCTGAGTTCAAAGCCAGACTCAGATACTTAATTAGTTGTGTGACCCTGGGCAAGCCACTTAACCTCTTTGCCTCAGTTTCCTTAACTATAAAATGGTGATAACAGCACTTATCTTATGGAGTTGTCCTGAGTATCAGATGAGATAATATTTGTAAAGTGCTTAGCCCAGTGACTGACACATAGTAAACACTATATAAATTTATTATTAAAGAACTTATCAAAATGTCTGGCAAATAGCAGGTTCTATATAAATAATTATTCCCCTTCTTGACTCCTAGTGCTCTTTCCTCTACACTACATTGTCTCACTAAGATATGAATATAAATATAGAGGTAGTTGGGTTTAGGAGAAAGGGATCTGGACTTGGAGTATGATTTCCCTGAGATTCATTTTCATCATTTGTAACATGGGTATAGTAAGACTTGTACTGCCTATCTCACTGGGCTTCTGTGAGGGAAGTGCTTGGTACTTCTTAAGATGCTTAGAGGAGTGTGAAATGACTTAGACTTTCTGGGATTGATTTTTCTAGTCGGTCAAATGGGGACCTTAGGTAGCCCCTATCCAGTTCCTTAATAGAAGTGTTGTTAGGATCAAGTGATATAATGGAAATGGAAGTGTTTTGAACACATTTTTATACCTATAACCCTATCATTTATATAACCCTATAAGATATATTTATGTAAGGTGTAATTGAGAGAAATGATTATTTCTTTCATATTAATAACCAATTTTTAGTTGAGAATACATTTTTTTCTTTTTGTTTCCTCATTCAGAAAAAAACCCCTGTAGGTTATAGAGCCAATCTTTGACAAATATTACTGACCCCAAATTTTCCCCACCTAGACCATTTTACCTAGGTGAAATTGTTCCCCCACCCAATTAGAAAACTGTACAAAGAGAATCTAATCTAGGTGAATTCCAGACCATTGTATTCTACTTAGACATGCTTGCTTGGTGGGTAATATCCCTTTCGTCTAGATTACTGGAGTCTGGGGGTGGTCTGGGAGTAAGAGTCATATCCTTCAGCCTCTCAGTAGAAGTGGTCCACCTCTCATTATAATATTAATTCTCACTAATTGTTAACCAGCCAGAATTGATTGCTGTTGGTTGGGAACACCCACTCTTCCAAGGGCAGTTAAGTATTGAGAGGCTTCCATGATTGTCTTTTGGTTTATGAGAGAATGCCAAATGACCTCCCCTTTATTAATTATTTACTAGCTATAATTAATAAAATGATTAATTACCCAGAAATTCTATCTCTCAAACTTCTCATTCATCACAATCACAATAACTTGCTTGACTAAAGCTGAATATATTCAGGTATTATGGGAATGGAAATTTAAGATCTTCCCTGCCCCCAGGCCCTTTGCTAGGTTTAAGTGCACCTGAAGCCTGTTGCAAGAGGCTTGGTTTTCCGGAAAGCTTTTTGATTGGGCAGTGGGTCAAGAGGGTTGTTACATTCTCTGAGCCAGGAGAATGCTATATAAACCCTGATGTGAGGCTTTGTTTTGGGGCTCACTTTGAGAAGTGTTGTGTGATTTGGTCAGACAAGACTTTGGGCAGCCATTGAGCCCCCCAGATTTTAAAACCCAGATGTTTATGCTTCCCTAGTAACTGACTAGGTATGGATGTAATGGTCAAGACAGTTGGAGGACTGTCTGCTGATGTTTCTCTGTATTTTTTGTCTGCTTGTAACCTCTGTATTCTCTGATATTCGGGGTGCTAACCTGTTTCCCCTGAACTAGGTAAATGATATATGTTTGATTAAAGCAAGATTGTTAACCCATTTTGAGTTGCTTTTCTTTAGGAAAGCAGATCTAAGAACCTATGTTGGCAGCTACCCTGGGGATGCTTGGGGTGCTTGCTGCTATATCAGGCTACACCTTTCCATACAAAGCCAAGAAATCCTCAAAGCAAACTATTATCCAAATTCCTGATTTATTTCAGGCTTCTTGTTTCCCACACTACTTACCCCCTCCCCCTGCCCTCACCAATTTGGTACTAATTTCTTCATGATTATATTGCTTAAATTACATCTTTTTATTTTTGGAGGGGGGAAGGCAGGGCAATTGGGGTTAAGTGACTTGCCCAAAGTCACACAGCTAGTGTTATGTGTCTGAGGTTGGATTTGAACTTAGGTTCTCCTGACTCCAGAGCCAGTGCTCTATTCACTGCACCACCTAGCTACCCCTGAAATTACATCTTTAAAGAGACATCATGGACTTATTATTATAAGAGAGAGAAGCATCGAACCAGTCCCCCATGGTGTATGTGAGATATATTCAATCATTGTTCTTAAAGGGAGAAACAACCTCCTTTTGTCTTTATCCTATCAGCCTTGGGTTCATGTAGATTGGATACAACCTTGAGAAACTTGCTAAAATCTCTATAGTTCATGCCCCAACCCAGTTACTTGGGAATCTCAGAATTTAATTCATTTTGCCTCCTGCCACATGTACCCATTGTGGAACTTGGCTGGAGTCATGGCCTCCATGCACAAAAAAACTGGAAAGGATCCTCAGTACTAATGTAAGCACTCAGCCATCAACTATAGGATAGGTTTTGTAGATCAGATTAAAAAAATGCAGTTTGGAGTTTCCAAAAAGTCAAGACAACTTCCTATTCCTCTCTGGCAGGCTTCTTCCTTCCTTAGGTTCCTATACAATCCTCTGGACTTGTAGCCCCACAGTGGGACTCAGGATCCCTCAGAGAACTGGCTCACTTCCTCCAGACCTTCACAGTCCACATGACTCATAGTACCAGTGAAGAACAAGCCTATTATTAAGTTTACTCCCCCTCA
>NW_027187273.1:3968214-3986779 GCF_028583685.1 Petaurus breviceps papuanus | reverse complement strand
TTTTTTTTTTTTTGCTTTTTGGAGTGGGGGATGGTAGGACAATTGGGGTTAAATGACTTGCCCAAGGTTACCCAGATAGTTTTTGTGTTAAGTGTCTGAGGTCCGATTTGAACTCAGGTCCTCCTAACTCTAGGGCTGGTGCTCTATTCACTGCATCACTAGCAGACCCATGCTGGTAAATGTTTAACATCTTGTTCTCCATGGGGGAAAAAGTATACTTGACACACTTTTAAGTTCAATATGCATTATTAACATTTTTTCCATCACTTCCTGAAGTCTATCAAAACATTAAATCAAGCTCCAATTTGTTGCATTTGCCCTTTTCTGAAGTGTAAATGCTCACACTGAAAAATTAAAATAGTTCTTATGGACCAAATGAGCTAATTCCAGCATACCCCTGAGTCTATATTTGTGTATAAGCCCCTCTGGAATCCCTTTTAGAGGACAAACCCAAGGATGTATGAACTTAGGATCCTAGATTTATAGCTAAGAGACTCCCTAGAGGTTAGCTGATATATCTTTATTTTATAGTTTGAGAAACCTGGACCCAGAAAGATTAAGAGATTGGCCTGAAGTTATACATGTAGTAAATGGCAAAACTTGGCTCTTTCTACTGTACCATGATCATCATCAAAGTCCTATTGATGGGGCAACAAATATCTAGGTGTAATGGTAATGGAAATTTGAAGATCTTCCCTGCTTTGAAAATATACTCTGCCCCCTAATAGGCTGAATGTAGTCACATGGAGACTGTGGTGGGAGGAGTTTGCTGAAGAGTGGAGCAGAGTCCTTAGGAAGCTGGGAGTCAGAGCAAGCTAGATGGTTGGGAGGAGAGGATGCTTCCAAGGGAGACAGACTTGTGAGTAAATATTGGTCTTGTGTTGGTTTGTGGGAAGGCTAAAGTATGCTGTGGCTCTCTGTGCTGTTGTGGCTTATTAACTTCTTTGCCACTATGATGGAATTGGTTTACTGGTTTTGGTTTTCTAGTTTCTGCATAAATGTTTTGTTTCTGTCTTCTATATGGAGAATCTGTTATATTTTATGATTGAGCACTAGGCGGGTAAAATTATAGTGACTGTGGGTGCTGTGAATATTTCATTGACTCTCCACCAGGATGGGAGGAATTTATACCCTGTCAAAAATTTGATCTTATTTGGGGAATTTTTTTTTTACTTCATTCAGGAGACAATTAAGGGTAGAGGAATTTTTCCTGGCATCTACCTGGGTACAACCACTTCAGAAGCATAGAGTTTGCTTGTGGAAGGTTATACCTTTTACTTGACAATGGGGTCAGAATGATCTTACCTCTGGTTTCCAAGTTTGAGTTAGTCTGGTTGGTGTTTCCTAGTCCAGAGGACAGGATATCTACTGATATGATGATGTAATAGAAATGGAAACTTTGGCATCAAATCCAAGATTACTGAGATCAAGTTGCTCTTGTCTTCATGTGTAGTACATTAAAACTTCCATTATATAGATTCCAGGTGAACTTTTTTCTTAAGGGTTATTCAAAGGCATCATATCAGAAAGGAAATTTAAGGACTGGTCAAGAAATTAGAAGAAACAACTTCAATAAAATGAACCCAAGGAGTAAGTACACTATTATTTGATGAAAATGCTTAGAAGGAAATCTAAGGACCAGAGATAGCTACTTTCGAATCATGTACATTTTGAGTAAATAAGATGTAGTAAAATGAATAAATGAGATGAGATTTGAGCTAGCAAAACATCTGAATTGTAGCGTATGTATCTGGAATAAATGTAGCTTTATTACCCTTAAATATATATATATATATATATATATATATATATATATATATATAATAGTCAGTCAATAAGCATTTATTAAACACCTACTACATATAATTGCTAGTATGGATATAGTGCCTTAAATTTTCCAAGTGCTTTATATATTGTTTAATTTGTTCTTTCATAACAAGGAAGGGAACAAGCAACTATTAAGCACCTACTATGTGCTAAGTACTGTGCTAAGCACTTTACAAATATCTCATTTGA
This sequence comes from Petaurus breviceps papuanus, assembly GCF_028583685.1. Lineage (NCBI taxonomy): Eukaryota > Metazoa > Chordata > Mammalia > Diprotodontia > Petauridae > Petaurus > Petaurus breviceps. Next base: position 3,984,763 of record NW_027187273.1, on the reverse strand, counting down.
TTCTCTCAAGAGCCCTGTGAAGTTGGTGCTATTATTATCCCCATTTACATTTGAGGAATTTGGGTAACTTGCCCATGGTCACCTAGCTAATAAGTATCTGGGGCTGGATTTGAACTCAGGTCTTCCTGACTCCAAGTCTAGTGCTCTATCCACTGTGCCACCTCAATGCCTTACAACAACTTTACAAGTTATGTGATATTATTATGTCCATTTTACAGATGAGTAAATGAAGGTTTGTAGAAATTAAGGGAGCTACCTAGGGTAATAACACACTACTAGAAATTGTCTGAGGTATAATTTGAATACAGATCTTTCATACTTCAGTAGGCACTACTGTGTTGCTTAGCCTGTGAATCCCTGCCATGTAGAGGTCTTCATTTCATGACTAGAGTGGAAAAAAAAATGTGAATTAGCAAATCAAAACCCTAGCCTATATATTGAGAGCTGGTTTATAAATATGTTAGGAGAGACTTCAGAACTTCTGAAAATAGTTTATTTTTTGAAGTAAGTTAAGATCATTCCTGTGGTTTTTACATTTGCTTTGCTTTGGAATTCCTTTACTTCTAGATACAGTAGATAGATAGGTAGACAGACAGACAGACAGATAGATAAAACATTTAAATTTTTACTATTTGTCAGGCACTATGATAAGCACTGAAGATAAAAATACAAGCAAACAAGACATTTCCTACCCTCAGAGAGTTTACTGGGGAATGGGGAAGACTATGCATGAAGTGGAGCTTGAGTGGGTTTGAGGGGGATAAAAAGGGAAAAGACCTGCACCTGTTTGGGAGCAAAGAGTGAGGTAGAGGAGAATGTTTTAAAGTCTTTCAAAGTTGTTTGTCTTTATGGTCTTGTATAAATTGCCTTCTTGCTTCTGTTCACTTTACTCTGCATCAGTTTATCCAAATCTTCCCAAGTTTCTCTGAAACTGCCCTGTTTGTAATTTCCTATACCATAATTTTTTCAACCATACCTCAGTGGATGGGCATTCCTTTGCTGTTGTTACCGAGTTGTTTCAGTTGTGTCTGACTCTTCATGACCCCATTTGGAATTTTCTTGGCAAAGATACTTGAGTAGTTTGCCATTTTTTTTCTCCAAGGAACTGAGGTAAACAGGGTTAAGTGACTTGCCCAGGGTCAAACAGCTAGTAAGATAAGTCTTTCTGATTCCAAGCCCAGCACTCTATCCACTATACCACCTACCTGTCCCTGTAGTTTTTTTGGCACTACAAAAGAAGCTGCTACAAATATTTTTGTACTTATAATTCCTGGTCATCTTTCATTGTTCCCTTTGGGGAATAGGCTTAGCAGTGATATTACTGGGCTTAAAGCTGTATCTTTAAGAAAGTGAAAGATTCTATGAGGTGAAGGTGAGGAGAGGGTGCAGTCTGGGCATGGAGGAGGGTCAATGCAAACCTTTGGAGGCAAGAGATGAAGTGACATGTGAAAAAACCACATGATTTGGTTCTCAAATATATATATGTTCTTGTCTTACTCTTAGATTTCATGTATGTTAGTCTTGCCTTTAAAACTAGATTGAGAACCTCTTGAGGAGGTTCTTAAACTTTGTCAGCCTGTCCCAGAGGACTCCAGTGAAACAAATGTCCAGCACTGAATTATTCTGTGCTCTCAGTAGGTATCGAATAAATGCATACTAAAGTAGTATCTTCCTCCCTTTATTTTATCTTTCTTACCCTCCCCAACAAGGGTAGAACTTTGGCTATAGAAAGGGGTAGTGAGAGGAAAAAATATTATACAGCATGGCATGATATCATAGCAACAGAGGAGTGCTGTACTCAAGGTGTGAGAGGGTCTTTGGTGTAGCATGGTGGTGGAAAGCTCCTCTTTGCTAGAATTGGCCTTCGGGGTCACACATTCTGCCTACTCCATGAGAAATGAGCTAGCACTAGCAAGAAGAGGTTAGAGTGTCAGGACACTCAGGACCAAGAAAAGGAATAGATTAACTTTGTCTTGATCTTGCCCATGTCCCTGTAATAAAGAATGAACTGGGATCCCAATTCCATTGAATCTCAAAGTTCTGCCCTGTTTCCATTGTTTGGAAAAAATAAGCTGAATTCCCGAGTAATCATTTGATGACTGCATGAGTCAGATAGCAAGTAGGAAATATATTTTGCATTGCTTACACGTTTTTGCCTTTTGTAAAGAGTGAGTTCATAGGAAACTAAATAAACTTAAAATAAGCATTTCCTAGAACTCTAGCTTCTAAGCATCTAAGCAATCTTACTATTTAGCTATTTAAAATTGCTGGTGTCTGGGAGAGACTGTAGGGTACAACTGAAAAATAAATCTTTTATTGTTATGTGCTGTTTGTTTATTAATTCTATGCTAAAAGTAAATACAAATGTGTATATTATAGCTGTTCATTTGCTTCTGTGGGAAACTGATTCCGGAAACACAGCAAATTTAGAGAGGAGTTGGGGTTTGCCAGAGCTGGGGCTTGAGAGCTGATTTCTGATTGGGTAGATGCATAATAATCCCAACCCCTCCAGATAATAAGCCAATAGTACCTGACAGAGTGAGGTAGATTTGAACAATAGAAGATTTGATTCAATGAAAACTAATACAAAGCAAAAAAACACTATTTTGTGTGCCTGCAAATATACCCTAAAACCAAGTCCTTGTATCATTAATTGCAAATTCAGTGAGTTAAAATATGAGTGTGTCTAGATAACCAATTAAAGCACCACTGAAAGGATCAGATTGTCCAGAACATAATTTCCCAAAGTGGGCTCTGGAATGATCCAAGGGTGGAATGATCCACTGGAATGATTGGGGGCATTGAATAAAAATAAGGTAGTGATGGAAACATAAGGAAAGAAGAGAAAATAAGAAAAATTTGAAAAATGATTCATGCATGTTTCATCTGTTGTATAACAGAGTTAAAGTTGTAATGATTACATTATTTTTCAAATAAACACATAAAATGCAAATTATAACCAGTCAGTAGTCAAGTCTGCAGACAGGTTTTTTTTTTTTCCCTTTTGGAAGGCAGTTGGGGTTAAGTAACTTGCCTAAGGTTACACAGCTAGTTTTTATGTGTGTGTGTGTGTGTGTGTGTGTGTGTGTGTGTGTTAAGTGTCTGAGGCCAGAACTGAACTCGGGTCCTCCTGACTCTGGGGCCTGCACTTTACTCACTGCACCACCTAGCTGCCCCTGCTGACAGGTTTTGACAAGCAAGTGTTGTCAGGCAAGCATGTTGAGCATTATTGGGAAGTCCAGCATGCATCAACAGGAATATGTGCATATAATGACTTGTTTACTATATTATAATATATATAATTATATATATGGAGACTGCTGTGGCTCCACTGTGACTTTCATGGGTATTCCATGATGTGTGAGCTAAGAGAGACTTTAGTCATAGGAGGCAGTTGACTGCCACGATTTCAGAGGTTTTAGAAAGCCGCCTCAATTCCAAAAATAACTACCTCATTATCTTGCTGATGTCATAAATTCTACCTTTAGAGCTTTATTCCTTTGACTTCAGACATTCTCTCACTTTGTAAAAGTAAATTTCATTGGGAAGAATAAGATATCACCTTGATAGCTGAATGGAGGTTGGACTGGAGTAGGGAAAGACTTGAAGCGGGGTGAGGTGGGGAGACCAACCAGAAGGGTATATTATAAAAGTCCAGATGTGTTGAAAGTTGCCCCTGCTGATAAGCCTTAGTTTTTTAGTGATCAGTGGAATAAATATTGGTTTTTTAAAATTTTTTTTAAAATTTTATTTTTTTTTTTAAGCAATCAGGGTTAAGTAACTTGCTCCAGGTTACACGGCCAGTTATTTCTGGGTGTGGTGCTAAGTATCTGAGCCCGGATTTGATCCAGGTCATCCCAACACTGGAGCCGGTGCTCTTACTCGCTGAGCCACCTGGCCGCCCCTAGGAATAAATATTGTTGACCAAATATGAGAGTGACAGGTGTGCTCATCAGTGAGGTAAGAACTGTGGGACTTTAACTATTGTTAACCTTTCCTTTTCCCCTTAAAAACTGATTAACATGCATATTGGAATTTTTTCCAGGAACCGTTTTCGTCCAGAACAGTTGGGTAACCAATTACTCATTTTCTCCATTTCCAGATAAAGTGGTTTCTAGGATTTTTTGACTCCAGGGACTCCAACTTGAGATAAATTTCAAGATCTCGTAAATAGGCTGCAACTTGGAGATTGTAGCAGACATTATGGCTAATGTATTGCTTTCATTTTCTTCCTTTCTTTTCTTGATTCACACCAGTTTTCATTTTACATTCCTGCCAAATGCTGGTTGGTATGTCTGGGTTTTTTTGAAGTGAGTTAGTGTACAGCATAGCTTCTCGATTTGCATGTAAGTCACTGCCCTCTATTAGAGAACATTCCAGATGCATGACTTTGATAGTGGATTCATTAAGAAGAGGAAAAGGAGCACTCTAGTCACCTGCTCTTTTCGCAGTTTGGGCTTCATTAGCAGGGAAGACACTTATATGATCAAATAGGAAGAAGAAGAAATTCTCTGAGCTCCCTGGCTTATTGAGAGGATACTACAGAATAAAAGAATTTCAAATTTCTCAGAGACATCAGAAATCATTTAGTTCTATTCATCTTTAAATAGAAATCCCTTCCATTAGACCCCTGGTAAGTGGTCACTTAGTTTCCATTTCAAGACCTCCAGTGCCTTGGGAACCCACTAATTCCCAAGACAACTTTTTTTTGGAAGCCTTTCCATAGTAAGTGGTTAATAAGTGCTTATTGACTGCCTGCCTCCTGCCTAAGGGATCACTCTAATTGCTATTTTTCTCTCTCTCTTCAAATTACCTTGCATTTATTTATTTGTTGTAACTACCTCTTAGAATGTAAGCTTCTTTATGACATATCCCATTAAAATAAAATACCTCCCTCCCCCTTTCCTTGTACTTCCGATGCCTCATACAGTGCCTTATGTTACAAATAGTAGGAATCTAATAAATGCTTGTTGAATTGGATTCCACTTTTAGAATGCTCTAATTAATTTCAATAAGTTAAAATATTTAGTTTCAAAAGTTTTATTGATTCAGAACCAACTTGGAGTAGTAGGAAGAAGTTCAGTGAGCTCCCCCCACCAAAAAAAAAAAAGAAGTCAACAAAATCCCAAATGAATAACTAATTCCTCTAAATAGATCTATGAAACACACCAGACCAAATTGTGATTGAGGGTAAAAAAAAACAAACCAAAAACCATAGTGAGCCGCATTTCCAGACTAGGTCAGCACAGCGAGAAAGATAAGAGAGGCCTGTGGAAATTGAGGAAATGGCCTGGTCAGGAGGGCACAGCACCAAGTCTTTTTAACATAAGGAAAGGCTGTGAACTAGGGTGAGAAAAGGTTCCACACTTGGGGTACCACAACTGAATGCAGGGTGCAGGAAGAGGGTGCCAACTGGCAGCTTTGTTTCCTATTATCTAGTTTCTGCTCATGGATCCAGGGCAGACTGAGGAGGGGGTCTGAACCCAGAGGCAGTGTTCCAGGTTGGGACCCTGGACTGTAGACTGGAAGATGAAGTTCAGAAGTAAGCAGCAGCAATGTGTAAGACCTCAGAAGCAGAACAGAGTCTCAGTTCCAAATTCTAGACCAGACTGAGTCCTGCAAAAGAATAACTAGGTAGAAAATCCAGACCAAAGGAAAGTCTGTAGTTATGTCACTCTTGACCCGTAGTGCTTTCCAACTAACTAATAGTGATTAAGTCTAGCAAACCCAGGTTAGGTACTTGAAGAGCTCAGATTGGGGGTAGGGTAGTGATTAGACTTTACCTTGGATCAGATAACTTTGGTACTACTGAAAGTTTGCAGATTACCAGCCTGAGTTGTCCCTGAGAACCTGGAATCACACAACATTCAATATCAAAAAGAAGTAGCAACAGGCCAACCCAGAAAACAAGTGAGGAAGTAGTTTGGAAGAATGGGCAAACAAAAAAAGAACCCACCATAAGCAATATATAGATATGCTCAAGATACAAATTCAGAAGAAGAGAATCTCTTTGAAACTTCTACAAACCAATCCTTAAAGAAAAACTTGGACGTAAATTAACTAGGATTCCTAGAAGAAATGAAGCAAAAATTAAAAAAATGAGAGTTTTAAAATGCTTGTGTAAATGAAACGAGAGTGCTAGAGAAAAAAAATTTATAAAGAAATGGGACCCATGGAAGAAAGAAAAGTAAAGAGAATTAATAGCTTGGCCCAAGATGTGTAAAACCTTGCTGAAACAACAAACTCTCTGAAAATTCAAATGGACGAAATGGAAGCCAAACGAATCCACAAGGTAGCAAGAACTATTAAAACAGTCAAAGGACTGAAAAAAAGGGAATAAAATATAGGGTATTTCATAGCAAAAACAAATCAAGGAGGAAAAAAATTAAGAATCATTTCACAATCTGTATACTATGACCAAAAAAAGCCTACATGTCCTGTTTCAAGAAATCTTAAAAGATAACTGCTCAGATCTCTTAGAACAAGAAGGCAAAGCAGTAATAGAAAGAATCTGTTGGTCATCTCCTAAAAGAAACCTCCAGATGAAAATTCTTAGAAACATAATAGCAAAAATCCAGAGCTTTCAGGTCAAAGAAAAAATATTTCAAGTAGCCAGATAGAAAGACTTCAAGTACTAAGGAGCCACAGTCAGGATTACACATGATTTAACAGCTATCACTATAAAAGAATGGAGAATTTAAAATATATTCCAAAAAACAAAGGATATAGACAAGAATAACTGGTTAGAAAAACTGAGTATGATTCTACAATGGGAAATTGACACAATAAAATAGAGGATATACAAACATTCTAGAAGAAGACAGATGTGTTTAAAGTTCAAACATAGGAATTAAGACAAACATAAAAAGGTAAACATGAACAATCACTAAGAACTAAATGAGGATTAACTACTTCCATTCTAATATAAAGAGATGATTCATGTGTCCCCTTTGGACTTTAACATCATCAAAAGTCACAGAGGGAGTCTAAATACACAGAAGGATTGGAAGTGGTTCTGTTATGTCTTTAGAATGGAAAAAGAAGGGAAGAAGAACACACTTTGGGGAAGGGAAAGGAAGGTTAGGGAAAATGATCTCATATAATCACTGTGCACAAGTAGACTTCTATACAAACAAAGAGGTAAGAGAGGGGTGGCTAGGTGGTGCAGTGAATAGAGCACCAGTCCTGGAGGCAGGAGGACCTGAGTTCAAATTTGACCATAGACACTTAACACACAAAAAACTAATTGTGTGACCTTGGGCAAGTCACTTAACACAATCACTCTACCTTCCCCACTCCAAAAAGCAAGGAAAAAAAAAAGAAGCAAGAGAAGCTGACACTTGAACTCTATTCTCATTTGAACTGATCAAAGGAGAGAAGAATATATACTCACAGTCATGTTCAGAAATACATATCAATCAACAGAGAAATAGGAGCGAAAGGGAAGAAGGGAGAAAAGGAGAATTAGAGAGAGGGTAGATTAAGGGAGGAAGTAGTCCTAAGTAAAACAAACTCTAGCTAAGGTTGTACAAAAATATTTATAGCTCTTTTGGGGTGGTAAACTATAAGAATCCAAAGAAATGCCCATTAATTGAAGAACGGTTGAACAAGTTATGGTATATAAATGTGATAGAACATGATTGTGCTATAGGAAAGGATGAAAGGAATGGTTTCAGAGAAAACTGGGAAAACTTGTATGCATAGGTGTGGAGTGAAGTGAACAGTATTAGGTTGAAACGAACCTCACAACAGAACTAGGAGAACAATTTATACAGTGACAACAATATGGGCAAGACAAACAATTTTGAAAGACTTAGAAACTCTGATCAGCATAATAACTAACCACAGTTCCTCAGAACTAATGATGAAACATGCTACCCATCTCCTAACAGAGAGATGAAAGACACAGGGTTCAAGGCACCTAGGTGGTGCAGTGAATAGAGCACTGGCCCTGGAGTCAGGAGGACCTGAGTTCAAATACAGCCTCAGACACTTTACCTACTTCCTAGCTGTGTGACCTTGGGCAGGTCACTTAACTCTAATTGCCTTGCCTTCCACCTCTCCAAAAAAACAAAAATGAAAGACTCAGTGTTGGAATAAGACACACATACATATGCACACATATATACATACAAAATATGCTTATATATGTATATATACATACACTTATTTGTATATGTCTGTATATATGTATGTAATTTATTAATTTTGGACATGGCTAATGAAGAAATCTGTCATGATTATATATGTGTTTATAAAAGCATTTTGTTTTTCTTTTGTTTTGAATTGAGGGTAGGTGGGAGAGGTGGATTTTTGCTGATTTAAAAAATTAATTTAAAAAGTTTGGTTAACAACTTTTTAAGGTTACAGTCATTTCTCAATAAAACTCCATTGAAATAGAATTTTCCTTTTTTAAAGAAAAATAGTAAAGCAAAACTAGTCTGACAATATATATAATATTCTGTATCTATAGTCCTCTAATTCTCTACTGAGAGAAGAAAAGTGGGTCATATCACTTATTCTCTGGACCCTATCTGAATCCCTTTGACTTTTAGTACAACAGAACTTTACTAAGCACCAAATATGTACACAGTAAGGAATACAAGGTAATTGAAGGAAGACTTTTCTTTACTTTGAGGTGAAATTTGCCTCTCTGTATCTACCACCCATGGTCATGTATGCCCTCCAGGATCAAACTGGATAAGTCTAAACCTTCTTCCCTATGAGAATTCTTCCAGTACTTAGTAGCAGTTCTTATGCCTTCCTTATATCTTCTCCAGGCTGAATAGTTCTAGTTTCTTCAATGATTCTTAATAAGGCTTAGTCTCTAGTCCCCCCAACATCCTAATCACACTCTTCTGGACATGCTCCAGGGCGTTGCACATGTTAGGTGCTTAATAAATGTCTGTTATATTGGCTAATTGGTTGTTTTGACTCTGATCATTGATAGTTTTTTAAAGCTAAGATTAAAAATGCAAAAATTCAGTCAAATATTTAGGTTGCCTTAGTTGCAGGGTCATAAATTTCTAGATATCTTGAGAAATCTGTGTAATCAACTCAGATATTTTTTTATAATTTCCTTGCAACATTGTGGTGTTGGAAAGATAAAATGTATACACTATTTAATATTTATTGTTGGTACACAGAGAGCCAATTTGGGCTCACATTGTGGAGTTGACTTCTCATGTGGAGGGCATTCCCTGGAGTTTTGTGGGAAGTTTCATTTGTGGCTTCATCAAGGGGGTTCCTGTAGAGACATGATAAAAATGATGTTTAAAGCAATTATTTTCAATAATTAGCAAACAGGGGAAGATAAATCCAGGAAATCAAGGGAAAAGCAAATGGATTCATATGACTATCTGGAATTTACAAAAGTTTCTCCTAGTACAAAAGTCCTTGTTTAATATGAAAGTTAAAATGTATTTTTAAATTTTTTTTTATTTTCATCTAAAAACATCGGCAAATGGGAAGAAAATGCTTAGTCTGACAGTGACGGAGGGAAAGAAAATAGAAAGGCAACAAGCAATCCATCAGCTGGGCCAGTTTCATTATTCAGTGCTCATTCATTTTCAGCTAAAGTTTAAATGTCTCAAGAATTTTCTTGGGGATTTATCTCCTTAAAATAAGTTTTTATTTATTAAGGAAGGGAGCAACCTATGTGATATTAATCCTTCATCATTTAGGTTTTGGAAGGAAAAGAAATGAGAGATTAGGACTAAATGATCTCTAAGGTGCCTTCTAGTTCAAAGAATCTGTGCTTGTGCATGGCCAGTGTCCTCTTGTAGCTATTTATTTGAAGAGACAAAGAAGAATTATGGCAAAGGATGCCTTTTTAAAAAATATTCATTCTAGATCACATGTTTGGTCTGGCTGTTTATTATTCTGTAATTCTTGTACTGGAGGCTTTCACATGGTGAAAAGGACCTAGGTGTACACTGAGAGAGTTCCCATCCCTCTGGTCATTGTCTCCACCCAGAAAATCTCCGTGACACCTGTTGTTTTCAACTCCCCTTGTAAGCACACATAATGCAAAAAACTCAAGAAAAAGTTTTGTTTATAGGGTGGTGAAGAAAATAAATGTATCTCATAACAGAAAATAAGAACATGGAAAATAAGAGTAACCAATGGGCAACCCTTCCCCAGAGACTTGTAAACAGTAAGTCATTTACAGTTATGCATCATATGCATTATATTAATGGTCATTTGTGCTGAGAACTACAGCAGAAGTGGCTTGCCAAGGGACTGTGTTCAAGGCAATACTAAGCCCTACAGGGTAGGGTATCAAATCTCTACAGTTCTCAGCAGGTGGTGATGTGACTTCCCCATCATCTCCTTTTGTCCCGGTTCCTTTGAGAATCCTGCTCATTGTGGCTCTTCATGTGCTCCTAGCCCTTTTCCAGGAAAAAAAACAAAAGCAAAAAAAAAAAAGCCCAAAGCTTCTTTTTTGGTCATGGAACCACCCTACTACTTCTGAAGGAATATTCCAGAGTTTCTGTATATTGACAAGAGGCATAGTTTTACCTGTGTTACAATTCAAATGAAGTGATACCTCTCTCAAATATTGCCCTTGAGCTATGATTCCCAACAACCTCTGGCCTCACACAAATTTATCCTGGAATCAGGAACACATTCCACCCTTCTTATCTGCATCATCAATTCCAGATTAAGACATAGCACCTCCAAAATCTGATGTCCTTCCCTTTCCCCCCTAACTCCTAGTATCTGGGAAATGTTCCTCATAACTGAGTGAGTTCGTCCCTTTTTTTCTAGACACTTGACAAACAACCCTGATTTCATTCTTATTTCCTTTTTTTTAATGAGAAGTTAGTTAGAATAAGAATTTCTTCTGGCCATCACTATGATAGGGTGGTGATCTTCACTATGGGGGAAGGAAGCCAAGAACACGTGGATTATTATTGTGCAGCAAAAAGTAGAGGGAAGAGAAACAAAAAAGAAATGAACCTAGCTATATCTTTTACAATGTGTCTTAATTGTCAGTTGACTGCAGTTAAAAAAAGAAAAAAGAAAAATGATGCTAGTTAATAAAATTATTGTAAATTTTTGGTCATAGTTGAAATTTTGGCAACTTGATATCTCTATGCACTGGCACATCTGAATATTTGTATTATAGTGATAATTGATACTATGATGATTACTGTCAAATGATTGTTTGATTTCAAAAACATTTATTAAGTGGCTACCTTTTACTACACTAGGTAATGGGCAATAGATACTGGGAATCACCTGACATACTGTGTGAATTCTCAGAGTAAAAGAAAATACTGGGAATCACCTGACATACCATGTGAATTCTCAGAGAAAAAGAAAAAAGATCCAATTATGTTCAGTACAATCTTAGAATGAAGTGTTTTATCGTATTCTAATCCTTAGAAAATTGGCCACACCATTGAGTTGTGAAACTATTAATCAGAATATCTGATTAATCCAAGTACTATATTTTTGATAGCAATATTACTAAAATATTATCTGCTTTTATCTAAGATTGCCTAGGGCTATGTATGTATGAATGTGCATGTGTGTGTGTGTGTGTTTGTGTATCTGTGTGAAACAGACTGAAACAGACACACACACAGAGAAAGAGAGAGGTACAGAGAAAGAGAGAGGTACAGAGAATGAGAGAGGGAGAAAATGTGTACATGAGAAAGGGAGAGAGAAAAAGCATATAGGAATTATATAAACATGTATGTGTTTCCATGATGTGTATTGAATTCCCTTGTCAATTCATTCACTCATTCATTTGATTAAGTATTAGTGAATCCATAGCATTGTGGAAAAATTTTTAAAAAGCAAGGTCTGGTCCCTCACCTTGAGAATCTAGTTCAGGAACAAGATAAAAGTTAAAGAACTACAAAACAACAACACAAATGATAGCACAAACCATTATAGATATCAAAGGAGAAAGATAGACACTTGGTAGAGAGAGAGATCAGTGCAGGCTAGAAGAGTGAGGGAAGCTTTCACTAAAGATGTGGAATTTGATCTGGGCCTTAAAATGAGGGGTAACCCCCTTGTTGACCTTGAAAAACCCAGAGAATATTTCCCCAGGAAAAATCCTGGGACAGTGGAACCATCAGAAAGAAAGGGTATGACAGGTTTTTAGCTTGGGAGGCTAGGGGGATTAACAGGAAATGTCCCTCTTGCTGTGACTGAAGGTGACCATTATAGGATGGGAGGCATCCCAGCAAGCCAACAGCAAGCCCCACCTCAGAAGACCCATGAGAGATCTGGAGCCTCTGGGTGGTAGATCCAGTAAGCACCAATACCAGGACTCCAGGCATGCTTTTGCACAGCCAGGGGAATTGGCAGATACCAGTGTGGACAGCATCCACCAGTGGCTAAGCCTACCCATGCTCTAGCGCAGCACTAGGGGAGGAGGAGACCTTCAGTGGCCAGACCACCCCTTTCCCACACCTTACACCGTGAACTTCAGTGTAACCCTGAGGAAACACAGAAAGACATCACACACCAGCCTGCTCCAGTTCAGCATCAGGTAAGCTACAACATTATATAGGTTCCAGTTGCCAGAATCTGAGGCCACAAAACACAAAACCAGTAACCAGACCCCTAACCTCCAGCACAAGAAGCATGGGACAGAACCCCCTGTGTCTCAGAAGCAGAGATCCACTTTAAAAGCCATGAAAAAGACAATCATAATGAACAAAAAGCATTCTAGAAAAGCAAAGACCATAGATTTTTACTATGGGGACAGGGAAGATCAAAATATGAATTCAGAAGAGGACAGCATTGACACTATATCCACATCTGAAACCTCAAAAGGATATATGAACTGGTCTCAAGCCCAAAAAGCATTCTTGGAAGAGCTCAAGAAGGATTTCAAAAGTCAATTAGATAGGTAGGAGAAAAATTGATCAATTCCTTTAAAAGTACAATTGACAAAGAAGAAAAAATTCACTGAAGAGAACAATGCCTTAAAAAGCAAAATTGACCAAATGGATAAGGAGGTACAAAATCAAACTGGAGAAAACTTAAGAAGTAAAATTGGTTAAATGGAAAAGGAGATACAGAAGTTAACTGAAGGGAACAATTTGTTAAAAATTAGAATTGGACAAGTAGAAGCTAATGACTCTATGAAGTATCAAGAATCAGTCAAATAAAATTGAAAGAATAAAAAAATAGAAGAAAATGTAAAATATCTCATTGGAAAAACAACTGACCTGGAAAATAGATCCAGGAGAGATAACTTAATCTACTGGAAAGCCTTGATGAAAAAGTGAGCCTGTACAGTATCTTCCAAGAAATCATCAAGGAAAGCTGCCCCAAGGTCCTAGAAGCAGAGGATAAAATAGTCGTGGAAAGAATCTACTGGTCACCTCCTAAAAGAGATTTCAAATTGAAAACCCCAAGGAAGATTGTAATCAAATTCCAGAGTGATCAAGTCAAGGAGAAAATACTACAAACAGTGAGAAAGAAGCAATTCAAACATTATGGAACTACAGTCAGGATCACACAGAACCTTGCAGCTTCTACATTAAAAGATCAGAGGTGGGGCTGCCAGGTAGCACAGCAAGTAAGAGCACCGGCTCTAGTGTTGAGAAGACCTGGAGATCGAATCCCGGGCTCAGACACTTAGCACCCACCCAGAAACACCTGGCCGTATAACCTTGAGCAAGTTACTTAACCCCGATTGCTTAAAATAAAAAAAAAAAAAGATCAGAGGACTTGGAATATGATATTCTGTAGGGCAAAGGAGCTTGGACTACAACCAAGCATCAACCACCCAGCAAAATTGAGCATAATCTTTCAGGCAAAGCGGTGGATATTCCATTGAAATAAGGGACTTCCAGAACTTCTTTTTTTTTTTTTATTAAAGCAATCGGGGTTAAGTAACTTGCTCAAGGTTACACGGCCAGGTGCTTCTTGGTGGGTACAAAGTGTTTGAGCCCGGGATTCGATCTCCAGGTCTTCTCAAACACTGGAGCTGGTGCTCTTACTCGCTGTGCTACCTGGCCACCCCCTTCCAGAACTTTCTGATGAAAAGGTCAGAGCTCAATGGAAAATTTGTTCAAATACAAGACTCAAGAGAGGCCTGAAAAGGCAAACAGGAAAAAAAAAAAGAAAAAAAAAACCTTATTATTCAATAAGGGCAAACTGTTTACATCCCTACATGGGAAGATGATAATTCTAAATCTTGAGAATTGTATCTTTATTATGACATTTAAATGGGACATACATAGACAGAGGGTGTGGGTATAAATTAAATGATGTGATTAAAAAAGCTTAATTAAGGGGTACAAAGGGATGGTAATGGGAGAAGAGGAAAGGAGGAGGCAGAAAAGGGTAAATTACATTGCATGAAGAGGCACAAAAACATATTATAGTAGAGAGAAAGAAAGGAGGGAGATTAGCATTGTTTGAACTTTACTCTCATCAGATTTGATTCAAGGCGGGGAAAATATATTCAGTTAAGTAAAGAAATCTAACTTGCCCTATAGGCAATAGGAGGGGAAAGGGGAAAGAAAAGGGAGGAGGTGGTTAGAAGGAAGGGAAGAAGTAGTAAGGGAAAAGGGAAAGAAAAGGGAGAGGGGCTGGTAGAAGTGAGGGAGGATTGAGGGAGGTAGTGGTCAAAAGTAAAACTCTTGAGGAGGGAAAGGAAGAAGAGAGAAATAAAAGCAAAAACGGGGGTGGCTGTGGTTTGGAAGAATGGAGAAAAAGACACAGGTAGTAATCATAACTGTGAATGTGAATGGGATGAACTGTTCCATAAAACAGAAGTGGATAGTAGAATGGATTAAAAAACCATAATCCTACAATATGTTGTTTATAAGAAACACATTTGAAACAGGGGGATACACACAGGGTAAAGATAAAAGGTTTGACTATATATTATGCTTCAACTAAAGTAAAAAAAGCAGGGGCAGCACTCCTAATCTCAGACAAAGCAAAAACAAAAATAGATCTAATCAAAAGAGACAAGGAAGGAAACTATGTCCTGCTAGAAGGCACCATAGACAATGAAGTAATATCATTACTAAACATATATGCACCAAGTGGTATAGCATCCAAATTCTTAGAGAAGAGGTTAAGAAAGTCACAAGAAGAAATAGACAACAAAACTATATTAGTGGGGGACCTCAACCTCCCTTTCTCTGGATTTGATAAATCAAATGCTAAAATGAACAAGGAAGAAGTTAAGAAGGTGAATGGAATTTTAGAATTGGTAGATATGGTAGACTTCTGGAAAAAAAAATGAATGGGGATAGAAAGGAATATACCTTTTCCTCAGTGGTACATGGAACATACAAAAAATTGCCCATGTTCTAGGACATAAAAACCTCACAATCTAGTGCAGAAAGGAAGAAATATTAAATATATCCTTTTGAGATAATTACGCAGTAAAAATTTTATGTAATAGGGGAAGCTAGGTGGTGCAGTGAATAGAACACTGGCCCTGGAGTAGGAGGACCTGAGTTCAAATCCGACCTTAGACACTTGACATTTGCTAGCTGTGTGACCTTGGGCAAGTCACTTAACCCCAATTTCCTTGCCTCCCCCCCCCCCTCCAAAAATAATTATATGAAATAAAGGGTCATGGAAAGGTAGACTAAAAAGTAATTGGAAACTAAATAATCTAATCTTAAAGAATGAATGGGTTAAATAACAAATCATAGAAACTATCATAACTTTGAGAATGATGATAATGAGATAGCATACCAAAACTTATGGGATACAGTGAAAGAGGTTCTTAGAGGAAGTTTTATATCTCTGAATGCTTACATGAAAGAAATAGAGAAAGAGGAGATCAATGAATTGGGCATGCAACTGAAAAAGCTAGAAAAAGAACAAATTAAAAATACTTAATTAATTACAAATTACAAACACTGAAAACCAAAGGAGAGATTAATAAAATTGAAATTAAGAAAACTGATGAACTAATTAATAAAACTAAGAGCTGGTGTTATGAAAAAAAAACAATAAAATTCATAAATCTTTGGTTAATTTAATTTAAAAAAAGAAAGAAGAAAATCTAATTACCAGCATCAAAAATGGAAAGGATTAATTCACCACCAATGAAGGGGAAATTAAAATAATAATTAGGAATTATTTTGTCCAACTGTATGCCCATAAATTTGACAATCTTAGTGAAATGGATGAATATTTTAAAAATATAAATTGCACAGATTAACAGAAGAGGAAGTAAAAGACTTAAATAACCCCATCTTAGAAAAAGAAATTCAACAAGCTATTAATGAACTCCCTAGGAAAAAGTCTTCAGTACCAGATAGATTTACAAGTGAGTTCTATCAAACATTTAAAGAACAATTAATTCCAATACTATACAGACTATTTGCAAAAATTGGTGAAGGAGTGCTACCAAGTTCTTTTTGTTTGTTTTTTGTTTTTGCTTTTTGGAGGGGGAAAGGCAGGGCAATTGGGGATAGCTGACTTGCACAAGGACATGTGGCTAGTAAGTATTAAGTGTCTGAGGCTGAATTTGAACTCTGGTCCTCCTGACTCCAGGGCCAGTGATCTATTCACTGCGCTGCCTAGCTGCACCCCCCTCCCCCCC
>NW_027187273.1:3819185-3968204 GCF_028583685.1 Petaurus breviceps papuanus | reverse complement strand
CCCCCCCCATTTTTCCTCCATCTTGCTATCTTTAAAAACATGATCTACAATAGTGCCCTAATTCTGAATAATTGAACCATTTGCTAGCATGTAAACAGAAAGCTGAGCAAGGTTTGTAGAGGCAGAGCAGTGTTTTGACAGCTCACACTTTAGATGGTGTTGATTTTGGTTAGCCAGGAAAATTAAATTGTGGGCTGCAATGTCTTTCGACTGTAGGGACTGAGTTTTATCTTAACTTTGTACCTTCCTCAATATCTAGCATAGTGCTCTGAATTTAGTAGGTACTTGATAAACATTTGTTTAATTGAACTGAATTGAATTAAATTAAAAAAATAAGCTAACCTGTTTTCTTCAAACTAAAAGATTAAATGAATAATGACTAAAGATTCAGTAATCAGGTGAGCCAGTAAGTAAACTTAGTAATCAATGGGCAATTAAGGGTTCATTGCTGGTTTTGGCATCAACTTTATGGAGAACCCCTGAAAAAAATAGTGCAATTCGGGCCATAATTAATCTTGAGATTGTGGAGGGATCTCTACACCGAATACAGACAGCTGTTAGAATTTCAGATCATTAAGGGATATCTGTGTATCTGTGGAACAATAAATAAGAACAGATTCTCAATTACAGCTAGAACAACCCTAAAGACATTGTAGCTTGAATGCACATTTTCCTTCTTATTTTCCTCTCCCAATACATAAAGCTTATCTTATTGTCCACAGAGTCTTATTTTCCAACTGGTTCCTTGTGCTTAGTTCAGTGAATCAATGGCATGAAGAAAGGTCTAGAGATTTGCCAAAGTCTTCACTTCCAAGTTAAATGATGAATGCAGGCTGAATTTAAGGAAGTTACTTCCAAGGAGGGAAAGGAATAGGCACAGAGGAGCATTTCATTAAGGAAAAGCCAGTGGGGATGAAGGAATGGAGTCACTGGGAGATATGGGCATGGAGCAGACCATCATCCTGATCAGTAACATCATTGCTTGACCTTGAGCAAGTCGTAACCTTTGTTTCAGTTTCCTCATCTGTAAAGGGCGAGTTATAATAGATTGCAGGCCTACCTTGTTGTGAGGCTCAAATGAGATGCAAAAGCACTTTGAAAAGTATTAAGGGCAGTAGAAATGTAAGGGATTATTATCATCATAATAAATACAGTGATGGTTCATTTATCCATCATCATTGGGGTATAAGGAATTGTATATCACTGAATTTTCTACATAATTGAGTTTACACCTTTAAAGCATTGACACATTTTTATTTTGAATATTTTAAATGGGAATCTTTCACACTTCTCTGCATTATTGGAGAGTAGTGAACACCGTTTAACCTTTTCTTGATGACTTGGGGTCATCATTATGAACTTCAATTACTGTATTGTGCATAGCAATGCTCTCAGGAACAACTGAGGTATGAAAGGCTGTTTGTCCCTGTGTTGAATAACTGTGGACCAATTTCTTTTCTGAATTGTTGTGTCTTCTGTCTCATTCCTTGCTGCCATTTCTTAGCAGATCAGCTTGGAGCAATACCTCTCCAATTATAATTTCTGGGGAAGAAATGAAGGTTGTCAGGAAAAGGAAGATCAACAAGTCTGTTAAATCAGGAACCCTAATTTTATACATAATGTCAGTTTAGGAGGCTCTGTCCCGAGGGTAGCTTCATCCTTCTTTCACCAAGTAAAGTGGTAAAGGACTAAAGGATGCAGAATTCAGTGAAAATAAGAGTTAGGTCATGCATTTTAAAAGTCAAATATACCTTGCATAATATTTGGGTTATGAGATGGCAGTTCAAGAAAGCAAAAAGATGGGGCGGCTAGGTGGTACAGTGAATAAAGTGCTGGCCCCAGAGTTGGGAGGACCCGGGTTCGGTTGTGGCCTCAGACACTTAACATCCCCACAAAAAAAACTAGCCGTGTAACGTTGGGCAAGTTACTTAACCCCAATTGCCCTCCAAAAAAGACAAAAAAAAAGAAAGCAAAAAGATTTTCTTCTTTTAGAGCATAGCAGAAAGAACAATAATTTGATTTTTAATACATATGCTTCCTATAGAAAAGAGGGCAGCAAATCAGATAGACTTGATCAGTTTCTTGAAAAACAATCAAGTAATTCTGTGTCCCTACTCCCTCTGTCCCAAAAGATGACTGTTAAAATATCACTTCTTTTACTGTTGAATTTCTTGACTTGAATGAAGGTATTTCTTTATCTTCATATTCGCTGCAGAAGAAATAAAACAAGATTTGCAAAGGAAGATACTGGAGAATATACTCTAGTGTTTCACCTTGTTAGATATAATTTTATAAAGCACCTGTACATTTACTCCCTAGGGAAGTTGTGAGGGTCAAATGAGACAATATAAAAAAAGCACTTTGTAAACTCTTAAGATGTGTGTGTCTATATACATATACATATACATATATATATGAATATATACACACATATAGATATATATGCCATTTGTTATTTTTGTATGATTGATAACAGTGTACCTCTGACAGATATTCATGAGAAAGCTTTATATATAGACAAGAATTTCAGAATGGATTGAGAGCTGTTCTTAGAGACAAGAAGACCTGAGTTCAAGTCCTATTTCTGACACATACTAGTTTGGTATCCTTGGGCAAGTTATTAAACCTCCAAGACAACTTTCTAAGATTATTAGCTACAGTGTGATCACTGACCTGCAATGGTAAGGAGAGTTTCTTACCCCAGTGAAACAACAGATCTGGTTAAAAAAAAATAACAGGTCTGAGGTAGCTAGGTGGCTCAGGGGATAGAGCACTGGAGTCAGGAGGACCTGAGTTCAAATATGGCCTCACACACTTACTAGCTGTGTGACTCTAGGCAAGTCACTTAACTCCAATTGCCTCTAAAACATGCAAAAAAAGTTACATACCACATAAGAACAGAATTTATAACTTGCTACACTGGTGTTAGCGTTCATTTTTATTTTAAGAAGTTGGCATTAGGTCACTAGTTAAAAGTATAATTTACTATTATCACATCATTTATTTGGGAAAACTAAATTTGTCTTATATAATTTTTAATTCTAACATGCTTTCCAGAAAAGCACTTCAAAGTAATTGTGAGAACTGTCTTCTATTTCTGGGAGGCAATGGGGCGTATTCCTGACTTGAAGTCATGAAGACCTGAGTTAAGTTCCTGCCTTACTAGCTGTGTGACCCTGGGCAAGTATTTAACCTCTTTCAGCCTCAGTTTCCTAATCTGTAAAATAAGGATAAGGATAGCACAGGGTTGTTGTGAGGATTATGCTGCACTAAGACTTTTGGGACACCCTATAAATGTAGAATACTTTACAAACCTTAAAGCCTCAGTAGATGTTAGCTATTATTGACTTATTTTTTAATCTCCTAAATCTCTCATCAATTTGGCAGTGTTGTTCAGTTATTTTTCAGTTGTATCTGACCCTTCATGACCTTATTTGGGGTTTTCTCGGCAAAAATACTGGAGTGGGGGTGGCTAGGTGGCATAGTGAATAGAGCACTGGCCCTGGAGTCAGGAGGACCTGAGTTCAAATCCAGCCTCAGACACTTAACACAAAAACTAGCCATGTGACCTTGGGCAAGTCACTTAACCCCACTTGACCTCCAAAAAAGCAAAAAAAAAAATATACTGGAGTGGTCTGCCAGTTCCTTCTCCACTTAATTGGTGTTAAGTGACTTGCCCAGGGTCATACAGCTAGTAAATGTCTGAGGCCAAATTTGAACTCAGGAAAAGGAGTTCCTGGTTACAGGCCTGGCACGCTGCAGCCACTGTGCCACCTAGCTGCCCAGTTTGGCAATGTATATAGGAATTGATCAATAAATATTTATTGAACACTTAATGATGTACAAGACACTCTGTTAGGCAATTTAGGAGACACAAAGAAAGTGTAAGGCAGGGTTTCTGTCTTTAAGGAGTTTATAGTTTGTTAAGGCATAAGTGCATGAAAAGTCAATTAATAATATGTTAACTACATAGAAAAGAAAAAAAAGTCAATCGTAGTACATATTTGTAAAATAAGGTGCCTATTTTAGTTTGTGAAAAAGAGAAGGTAGTCTCAGTCCATGATTTTGTCAGAATTGCTGTGGATGCTAAATTACATAAAAGGAGAATTCAATGTGAATTCAATTAATTTGTGAAGGTTTCACAGGGGAGATAACATGGTACAGTGGGAAGTCCACCTAATCAGGAGAGTCAGAGAAGACAGGGATTAAAATCGATCATTTACTACCAGTGTAACATGGACCTCAGTTTCCTTATCTGTAAAATGAGGCAAGAGGACTAGAATGAGTTGCAAGAGCCTCACTGAATTCTAACATTCTAGGATCAAAGCAGAACCTATGTCATTGGGTCAGACTCATGGTCCTTTCAGCCTCATTTCTTAACCCTGTGTGTAGTACAAAGAGACATTTTGTGCCAAGTGTTTTATATACATTATCTCATTTGATCCTTAGAACAGCCCTTTGGGGGTAGGTAGCATCATCCCAATTTTACTAAAGGGGAAGAAACTGATGTGGAGAAAAGTGAAGTCACTTGCCATTGGTTACACAGATAGTAAACGTCAGGGGCAGGATTAAAACCCAAATCTTCCCAGCTGTAGGTCTGGAGCTCTTTCTTTATGCCATGCTGCAATGCAGATAATTATCTCACCATAGGGAGGCTGAGAATTGACTTTATTAGTCAATGATTTCATCAATCTTTTCCCACTGTTCCTCTTCAGTGTTTCTCCCAAAGTTTTCTGGGTCTCTCAGAGTTTAAATCTTCCTGGTTGTCCCTTGCTACAGCTCACCTCTGGGAGAAATGCCACTTTTTCTTCTGCCCGGGCGGGCAATGGGAATTACAGTCTCTGAAAGTGTGGAAGACACCGACGTTATGAATGCCCTCATTTTCTATGCAATCACAAACCATCATCCTCTGCTTTTGCTGAAGGAAGAGCCCTTGTGGTGCCCCATAAAAATGATTTAAGGGCATTTCAGGTGTATGAAATTATCTACAGTGAAAACAGATAAATTAAATGATGTTTACGTTTGTGCTCATTTAGGCTCCGAAGGCTCCTTGCTTAAAAAGCAGTCACATAAATTGCTGGAGAAGGAAGAGTCAAGATTAATTGAAATATTAAATCAATTTTATGGGTGTGAGGGAGAATGCATTTCCAGTATATTTGTCACCAAGTTCACTAAAACAGCGCAGTTTAGGATGTTGATTTACAAATAGTGGGGGGAAATGACTTGAAAACCAGAATACTTCAATGTGTCACCAAATTAAAGGATTTGTATAAAATGGAGTCATTCTTCCATATTTATCTGAATGTAAAATCAAGTGATTTGTGTCAAAGGAAATAATGAAATTGACTCTCTGTCTTCCCTTCTCCCTTTCATTTTCTTCCTCCTCTACCCAAATGTCCCCCCATCCCCCACCCCCAACCAGCCACTTTTGGAAAAGTAAAGCATTCTGCAAAGCCTTGATTATGTACAGGTCCACTCCCAGAAATAACCCTTCATCCAGGACTTTTGCTGTTTGAAACAAGAGGTCACAAAAACCCCATTTTAATATACTAGGCAGGATTTTGGGAAGAAATTTCAAGCTGAAATTCTTAGCAGCAACATGGTACCTAGTTGGATGTTGTGGTCTCTTGTTACTGCATTCTTTTATATCAGCAGTGCTAATACCCTTTGTTATTGGTGAAACATCAATGGAAAATAAGGTGGATTATTTTTAATATAGCAAATTCTCTGTTATCTTTCCTGGTCTGGGAATAGGATACTCTGGCTCTTAATCAAATATTCTGATGAAAGAGAGTTATGAGATATAGCACATATATATGTATATATGCATACACATAACCAATTTTCAATGACTTAGGATATATAATGTCAGAGGTCTAGATCACTTCTCCCAATGATTTAATAAAATATACATAATTGTAAAATTCTACATATGTGAACACTTTGGTATCTCTTATGATCTCCAAGGTAACTTTATGAATGTCAGTTCTTATTGCTTAGGATAGTAGATGGAGATGGAGAAGTTGCTCCAAATGGGTTCAGTATGTAATAATATGTAATATATAGTAATATGTACTATAAATCCCTTGTTTCCCTGTGATGCTAATCAATGAATGAAGTAATTAGAAAGTGTTTATTAATCCATGTGCTTGTCCCTGAAAGGATAGCAATCCAAGACTTCTCGGTGATTGACATTATAAGTCACAGTAGGATTTGTATATCTCCCAACTGTAAGGGCAAGGGGGACTGAAACTAATCAGAGTCCCTACTTCATAGAATTCCTCAGTCTCACCCTATATCTGCGCAGCAGTAAAATCTTCACATTACTTAGCTCTCAGGTTAATTCCTGAGAATTTACAAAACAGAGGACGTTGAAATGAGCTGCCTTATCTCAACTAGGTTTTTACTGAATATTTCTCATGTACCCATCCCTCTAGGGGATAAAGAATAAATATAATGCACAATCTCTGCTGTCAAGAAGCTTGTAGAGGGCAGTTATACATATATGAAACAATTAAAAGCTATGTATTTTGGTACTTCAATGAATCGATTATCTCATCAATGTAGGTACTGCCTCTGATAGTGCAAGTTGCCATGAATCTAGCTCTTTTCATCCTGTGTATCTCTCATGTGTCCTCCCATGAATACTTTGCATGGGACATACTCCACGTGTTGACAGCCTCTCGTTAGAGCTGTTGACATTGTGTGGCTATAGTTCACATGGGTTGTGCATAGGCTTTATTCCACATGCTCTATAACACACTTATTTTCTTGTCATACATCTCTCTAATGATGCTGTTTATTGTATTTCTCCCATTTAGTTTTTTACTACTAATACATTACTCTTGATTCATACGTACTATGTGTCTTTCCATTGTCCTTTGGGAGACTCACTATTTTAATTCTTTGAAGACAGTGATATTTTATGATTTATAGCCATAGAGAGCCTTTGGAAGAATACCAATGTTAAAATGACGAGCCTTTGACATCTCTTGTTGTAGTGGCAAGCACCCCAGGGTGGCTACCAACACAAGTTCTTAGATCTGCTTTTCTAAAGGAAAGCAACTCAAAATGGGTTAACAATCTTGCTTTAGGCAATCAAATATATCATTTACCTAGTTCAGGGGAAAAAGTCAGCACCCTGAACTTCAGAGTATACAGACAGATTATAGAAAGCAGAAAAACATATCAAGCAGACAGGTCTCCAACTGTCTTGACTATTACATCCATACATAGTCAGTTACCAGAGAGGGAAGCATCAACATCTGGGTTTTCAAAGCTGGGGGGCTCTCAACAGCTGCCTAGAGTCTTGTTGGGTCAAATCACACAACACTCCTCAAAGTGAGCCCCAAAAACGAGTCTCACATCAAGGTTTATATAGCCTTCTCCAGGTTCGGAGAATGTAACAACCCTCTTGACCCACTGCCCAATCACAAAATATCTCCTGAAAAACAAGCCTCCCACCACAGGTTCCAGGTCCATTTAACCTAGGGGCAGGGAAGAGCTTAAAAATTTACATTCCTGGGGGCAGAGTCAAGATGGCTGAGTAGAAGCACTACCTCTGAGCAGCTCCAGCTTCAACCTTCCCCAATCAATGTAAAAAGGGGACTCTGAACAAACTTTGGAGCTGCAGAACCCAAAAAATCACAGAGAAGCTAACCTTCAGCTGAGGACAGCCCAGCAGGAATCGGCCAGCATAGCGCTCTGGGAGCCCAGCCCAGGCCCTGTGTGTGCTGGAGATTTTAGCCCCAGGCCAGGCCTGACTAGCTGCCAGCTGGAGGGACTCCAGATCAGCAGCAGCTGTGGTCATTTCCAGATTTATCAACACATAGTTGTGAAGATGAGAGGTCAGTGCAGTTTGGACTTTGGGACCCAGTAAGTGGGAGTGTGTAGGCTTTTGCCCCTGGGTGAGAAGCTGCTGAGACCCAAATGCTGGGGTTTTCTCAGCTGCTGGAGGTATTAGATGGGTGCCCTCTCTGAGGGCATATATGGGCATATGAATATATATATATATATGTATGTATATATATATATATATATATATATATATGTTTATAGGTATACATAGAGGGCACAGGACCAATTTAACAGGAAGGGATGATACTTAAAAGGTGAAATTAAGAGGTGAGAGAGGAATATAATGAGAGAAGTTGGGGGAGACAGAATGGGGTAAACTATCTCATAAAGAAGAGGCAAGGGAAAATGGTTACAATCGAGTGGAAGAATAGGAAGGCAAAAGGGCATGGTTCAACCTTATTCTCATTGAATTTGGTTTGGGGAGGGAATGAAATACACACTAAATAGGGAATCTCACCCTCCAGGAGAGTAGGGGGGAAGGGGATGAGAGGGGGGATGATGGAAGGGAGGGCAGGCTGGGGAGGGGAGGGAAGTTGGAAGCATCCACTTTTGAAAAGGGATGGGATCAAAGTAGAGAATAGAACAAGTGGGAGGTGGGATAGGAGGGAGGGAAATATAGTCAGTCTTTTACAATATATCTACTATGTTATTGTTTTGCATTAGCTACACATGTACAACCTGTACTGAACTGCTTATCTTCCCAGTAAGGGTGGGTGACAAGGGAGGAAAGGAATGAATCTGGAATTCCAAGTTTTAAAATCAAATGTTTAAATATATATATACACACACACACACACACATATATGCTATTATTAATACTATTTTACATGTAATTGGGAAATAAGATATACAGGCACTGGGGCATAGAGATCCACCATGCCCTACTGGAAAAGTCAAAGGGGTAATGGGAGAAGATATGGGAGAGAGCAGATTGGAGGAGGGGATATACTGTGGGATTGCTATTTTGGGGTGGTGGGTAGGGGAAAAACGGGGAGAAAATTTGTAACTCAAAATCTGGCAGAAATGAATGATGTAAACCTGAAGTTAATAAAGCATTTGAAAAACGGAAAAAAAAAGAAATGAGGAAGAGACAGACTTCATAATAACCTTGAGAGACTTATATAGACTTATGCTTAGTGAGGAGAGCAGAGCCAGGATAACTGTACACAATTACTGACACATTGTATGTTTGATGACTAACTTTGATGGACTGGACTCCTCTCAGCAATGCAATGTTATAAGAGAACTCCAAAAGACATATGATGGACAGGGTTATCCACATCCAGAGAAAGAGCTACAGAGTCTGAATGCACATTGAAGCAAACTATTTGCTCTCTTTCTCTTTTGTTTTGTTTTGTTTCTTCTTTCTCATTGTTCATTTCATTGGTTATAATCCTTCTTTACAACTTGATTAATACTTAATGTAAAGGTATTTGCAGATCCTGTATTTGATTACATGCCACCATGGGGGAAGACAGGAGGAGAAGGAGGGGGAGAAAATTTAAAACCCAAGGAATTGTAGAACTGAATGTTGTAAACTAAAAGTAAATAAATACATTTTGAAAAATAAAATAAAATTTAAAAAAAGACAAAAAAAATAAAAATTTACATTCCTATAACACATGTGCCTCCTAAACAATGTTTTACAACATTTTTTATTTCCTTCCCTATGCTCACTTTTGCATTGAGGTCATAGAATATTAAACTTCATATTGACATAATTTGGGAGGTCTTATCAAGTTCTTCATGAATTTCTCCATATCCTCATTCTTTGCAAAATTCACTAGTGTCTCCCTTCTCAAATTGTCTGTGATATTTGCATATTGCTATATATTTGTATCCGTGTTGTCTCCCTTGATATCTAAACTCCATAAGGACAGAGATTGTTTCATCTTTATCTTTGCATCCCTAACATTATGCCTGGTACATATTAGATGCTTAATAAACTCTTGTCAATTGATTGGTTCATTGACAATGGCATAGAGTCTGATATCTTCATGTTGTTCTTCTTGTAAATAATGCTTATACTCAGCCCTTTATTAAGAGATAATGAAGTGTTCCATGATATGATGTCTTGTTCCTTTTGGAAGCATGAAGAAAATCAACTTTTATAACTTTCTCTCTCTTTATCAAATCAAGGATAACTTGTGAAGCCCTTCCATTTAATCGCAATTTTCTTCTGGTTTCATTTATGGTAACAGTATGAAAAAACATAATTCAGCCTCTGCAGCAAAATGTCCAAAGCAAAATTGATTGTCTTTTCCATCAAACCCTCACCTCTTCCAAACTTCTCTATATCTGTCAAAGGCACCACTGCTTGTTGGCATGACCATTCTTCCAGTCTCCTAGGTTCATAACCTTGACAATATCCTTGACTCCTTATTCTTCATCCTAACATACTTTGCTTTTTCTACCTTCACAATATCTTTCCAATCCAAATTTCTGTCTTTATTCATACCATTACCACTTTAATTTAGGCCCTTATCATTTCTTGTCGAGACTTTTAGTTAGAATAGTGTTCTTTTAAAACAGCATATAATAAATCCTTTACATTACTTTGTTTTTTTTTTGCTTTTTGGAGGAGGGAAGGCAGGGTAATTGGGGTTAAGTGACTTGCCCAAGGTCACACAGCTAGTAAGTGTTAAGTGTCTGATGCCAGATTTGAACTCAGGTCCTCCTGACTCCAGGACAGGTGCTCTATTCACTGTGCCACCTAGTCTTCCCCTTTACATTACTTTCAAAACTGTCCTGTTTTTCTATCCTCCCTTCTTCCTCTTGTGCATTTAAAAAAAGGTTATAATGCCCTCCCCCTCCTTTTTTTTTGGTATCACTATTGCTCATACCCCTCTCCATCAATTTACTGAGAAAAAAAAGTCTTGCAACAAATAAATGTAGTCAAACAAAATGAATCCATACAATGGCCATTCCTAAAAAGGTCTGTGTCCCCCTTTATGCTGATCATCTCTCTGTCAGGAGGTGGGTAGAATGCTTCAACAATGGGCCTCTGGAGAAATGGTTGGTTATTGCATTGGTCAGAGTTCTAAAGTCTTTTAAGATTGTTTTTCTTTACAATGTTGTTGTCTTTGTGTAAGTTATCTTAGTTTTTGCTTCACTCTGAATCAATTCATATTACCTAGGGTTTTCTGAAATAAATCTCTTTCATACTTTCTTACAAAGTAATATTTTTATTACATTTATATACCACAATTTGTTCAGACATTTCCCAATTATCTAAGAGGCAATATTATAGCTTAAATTTCAGTTCTTTTATTCTCTCTTTCACTTTTAATTCACTCTTCAGGATCAGAAAGTTAGTTTTGCTTGTGACTCTTACTTCCCAGATACTATCTTCTTTCTTAACCACCTGCTTTTTCTCCCTGCTTGTTAATTTGATGTATTACTGTCACAGTACAAAATCAATCTAACTCCCAGGACCTCTGTTTTCCTTATTTAACTCCCTCTATCTATACTGTCTGAAGATAGCAAAGTTCTGAAAGTACTTCTTCCCCCCCCCCCCGTTATAATGTTAGCATGACATCATTATACAGTTCCATCCAATTGCCACGATAAATTTAACTTTCTGGATTTCTCTGGAATCTTGTATTTGTATTTTAAGTTCCTACTCAGCTCTAGTCTTTTCATTAGAAATGCTCGAAAGCCTCTAGCCCATTAAAGGATAAATTATTCTTGGTTATAAGCCTGAATCTTTTGCCTTTGGAATATTATATTTCAAGATCTCCTATAATTTTTTTTGTAGAAACTTCCAGGTCTTACATGATGGTGATTGCCATTGATTTGTACTTGAATTGTTTGTTAGAATGTCCAAATTAGGAGCATGATAAGAACTATAAGAAAGCAGAAGACATGGTATGGAGATAGATGGGAAGTTGTGTTGAGGCTTGGTCCCTGAGAAAATAAGATACACTGAATTTGGAGTGAATCCCAGCTCTGCCGTTAAAGAGTCATGTGACCTTTTGTGCACTATTTCCTCCCTCCCTGGGTCTGAATTTCCTTATTGGTAAAATCAGAGAGTTAGACATGGATAGCTAAGGGTCCTTCTCTCCATATCATTTCATGATTCTATGATTCTGTTCCTGCCTACCTGTCTCTGAACTAAAACACTTACAACTAGTATCACACAATTTAGAATTTAATAATTCTCTGCTTGATAAGCACAGCCAGAATGATATAGTGAACCTGACCATGAAACTAAAATGACCTGGGTTCAAGTCCATCCTCTGACATATCCTAGTGATGTGATCTTCTGTCAGTAACCTAAAACTTTCAGTGCTCTAGGACAGGGATGGCCAACTCAGGTAGGAAGAAGGTCACTAAATAATACATAAAGATCCCTGTAGCCCACCATACATTGACTTAGAAAATCACATAATGGGGGTGGCTAGGTGGCGCAGTGAATAGAGCACCAGCACCGGAGTCAGGAAGGACCTGAGTTCAAATTTGGCCTCAGACACTTAACACAAAAACTAGCCGTGTGACCTTGGGCAAATCACTTAAACCCAATCGCCCTCCAAAAAGCAGAAAGAAAAAAAAAAGAAAATCACATATTAATATTATCTATGTTCTATTGAATTTTTATTTATTTTATTAAATATTTCCCTATTACATTTTAATTTGACTCTTCTTAGAGTTTTGCAGCCTTGAGTTTGATACCTGTGCTCTAGGCAAGACCAAAAGTTTCTGAGAAAATGATGACATACATTAGTAGAGGGAGTTTCCTCATGGAGAAGTACCCTATGCCAATGAACCTGTGACTCAGAAAGGTGAAGTGATACAGCAAGGAAAGTCATACAGTAAGTAAATATAAGCTCTTAGAAGGCAAGGACTATTTCCTCCTTCCTTCCTTCCTTCCTTCCTTCCTTCCTTCCTTCCTTCCTTCCTTCCTCAAAGGATACTATTAACCACCCTTATTCTCCCTTGGTCTTCATGCTTGTACTACAGTATTATGAGTCTCCTCCTACCTCTCTGATTACTTTTTCTCTAGCTTCTTTGTTGGCCAATCTCTCTTTGTTCTCTTAATTGTTAATGTGTCATATAGATCTATATATTTTTATTTTCCATTCTTTCCATTGGTGATGTTAAATGAAGCTGCTGACTTTGATTCTAGAGCTATGAATTGCCTGAGGGCAATTGAAACCAGTTAAGAAAGAGATTAGAGAAACCAGTTAAAAAAAAACAACAACAACCCATAACAAGTATGCCTCTCTCAGAATGGCTATCTGACTTTGAGCCAGTTGACCCCATGATTGGATTTTGCCCCTTCTCGCTCTCTTGTCCTCATATATCAATACTAAATTAAAAAACCTTTACTGGTTCTTCATTGTCTTTGGAATCAAGTGTAAACTCTTGATCTAAACAATGAATTTAGATTTAAGGGTTCAAATTCTGATTTATTTACTACTTATCATACCTATATTTTCAGCAAGTCACAACTTCTCTGGATCTTGATTTTTTCCATCTGTAAAATTAGAGTATTAGTTGACCTCTCAGGTCCTTTCTAGTCCTTAATCCTGTGATATATGATCTACAAGGCTCCAATTTCCCTCTTCATCCAAGCTTCTTATTTCTTTCCTTCATATTCTGTGTTCTCTTCCCACACATTTAGCATTTTCTGTTTTCCTTCTATCCTTTTTTGTCTCTGTCTTTGCTTGTGCCCCTCCATTTTCTTGTAATTCAAGCTCCTTATCATGTTTAATGGCTAAAGTCCTATCCTTTTTTTCAGCTTCCAAATTGAGTACCACTTTCTCCATGAAACCTTTTTTTTTCAATGTTAAATTTTATAAGATTTTGAGCTCCAAATTTCTCTCCCTTCCTCCACTCTTTCTTCCCCAAGACAGGAAGCAATCTGATATAGGTTATACATGTACAATCGTGTTAAACATATTTCCTCATTAGTCATGTTGCTAGAGAACAATCAGGACAAAAGGGGAAAACTATAAGAAAGAAAAAAACAAAAAACAAAATAAGTGAAAATGTTATGTATCGATCTGCACTCAGACTCCGTAGTTTTTTCTCTGGATGTGGATAGCCTTTTCCATCATGAGTCTTTTGGAATTGTCTTGGATCATTATATTGCTGAAAAGAGTTAAATCTATCACAGTTGATCATTGCCCAATGTTGCTGTTACTTGTACAATGTTCTCCTGGTTCTGCTCACTTCACTCAGCATCAGTTCATGTTAAGTCTTCATGAAGCCTTTCTTACCTTTCTGCACCCTCACTGTCAACTGAAAGTGATCTTAAAATCTTCTCAAATTCTCATAGCATTTCGTCTGAACTCTTTTGTGTTTTTAACTCTCTTTTTTGTATGATATTATCTGTCTAATTGTCA
Organism: Petaurus breviceps papuanus; assembly: GCF_028583685.1. Taxonomy (NCBI): domain Eukaryota; kingdom Metazoa; phylum Chordata; class Mammalia; order Diprotodontia; family Petauridae; genus Petaurus; species Petaurus breviceps. Next base: position 3,954,000 of record NW_027187273.1, on the reverse strand, counting down.
TTTGCCCTATAATATGGTAGAAAGCTCCTTGATAGTGGGCCTTCTGTTTTATTTGTTTGTCACCCCCAGTCCCCTAGCACAGTACCTTACACATAGTAGGTGTTTCTTTAATTGAATTTAATCAATGCATAATATAGCAAAATAAAGTTAGCCTTTTAAAAATCTTCTTTCTTCCTTCTACCTGTAGCTTTTCCAGTCTTGTAGAACTCAAAAACATTTTCAGAAGATAGATAATAAGATGGTTGGCATATGAATAACTACTTAGTCTGTATGTATGGTAGCATCCCTGCTATAGAGGTAGCTATATAAACAAAAACAATATGCAGAGTTTGATCTTCCTTCTCCCTGGGTTTTATATCTTAGGAACATAATTACTTTGGCTTCAGGGGTGTAATGAAATATTACTCACTTTTAATGGAGTTTGCCTTAGCCTGGGTGACCCATGCTTTGATTAAACTTTGTGACATAAAGAAATGGTGGAGAACAGGCTTCCAAGGAACACCCTTATTAACTTTATTCTCTAGATTATATGTAGGCCAAATTTGGTTGCAAAGGAGGATGGACCCAGTTGGAGGCAGAGGGCTGGATTAGATGACCTCTAGGCCTAGGAGTTTGTTGTTTAATTAAGAGATATTCAACACTGGCCATGTATTTGAAGTAGGTTTGGGGGGGAGGAAGGGAGCAGTACAATAAGGGCAGGACTTCTTTGAGATTGGGTACTTGGGGCAGGGGAGAAGGGAGAAGAAGACCAAGTTGGGAGTTAATATAGTGGTTTTTATGCCTTTTGTTCACTTTAGTGTTTTAACCCTTTGAGTTCCTTCCAGTTTAGTGGTGTCAAACTCAAATAGAAAGGAACCCCTACAGCTTCATATTGAATTAGAGAACTCATATTAACATTATCTTTGTAATACTGTAGTTTTATTTATTTTGTCAAACATTTCTCAGTTACTTTTTAACCTAGTTTGACACCTCTGCTCTAGTTGAATAATGGCCTTTAGTACTTGAGTGGTTTTGCAACAGTAAAGATGTCATGTTGAAGCTATCCTTTCGGTTTTCTGTGATACCTAAAGAGGAAAGTGGCAACATTAATGTTGACTCCAAATGAGGCTTCCTAAGGCCAACAGAAAAGAAGGACCAATTGTAGGAAGTATTAGCCCATGGAGACTTCAAGGCCAAGTAGAAAACTAGGAAGAGAGAAAACCAAGCTGGGAAATAAGTTTTCTAACCCTGGGAATGACAGATGTTGAAAACGTTCTGTTAAATCTGAGACTTCAAGATGTACCCTTAGGATAATGGGACAGATGGAGCAGGAGCTATATCATAAAAGGAGCAGATGTCTCTGAAAGGCCTTCTGATTTCAAACAGAACTCTCCCTGGAACATCAACCCATTGACATAGGAGGAAAGTACCAAGGGCTGCCACATGACACCAAAAACTTGAGGGAGGGACACACATACTTTTGAGTTCTTCCTCATTATTTGCTTATTGAAGAACAGACACAGAGAACACGTAGATCAGATAAATTTATCCTTGAGAAATTCAGGCAATGCGAGGCCTGGAAGTTTACTTGGGTCCTACTATTACTCTGTGAACAATCCTAATTTTGTAATAGTGTATGGCACCATTAACTAGGCTAGCCTAGTTAAATTTACTGGTATTGGCAGTAAACTTCCTTCCTTCCTTCCTTTCTGCAGGGGGGAAGGCAGGGCAATTGTGGTTAAGTGACTTGCCCAAGGTCATATGGCCAGGTTTTTTTTTGTGTTAAGTGTCTGAGGCTGGATTTGAACTCAGGTCCTCGTGACTCCAGGGCTGGTGTGCCACCTAACTGCCCCAACACTGTTAATTTCTTCTTAAATCCCTAATACTTTTTTTCTGCATCATCAGAGGAGCAACATAACTCAGCTGTGACAGCTCCCCTTCTTTCTCCCAGTTTCAGTAATAATGATAGGAATTGGGATGTCCAGCTGTGGTACTGATTTCTTCTGTAGCAACAGTGCTAAATAGTGAAGAGTATGTCTTGTAAAATATCGTTCTTGGGCATATCTGGACACTTTAATAACCTACTTTGTCTTGATATGCCACATGCATAGTCTATACTTATGGTGAATATACATCCTAGAGTTTCTAGGATAGTCCTGATTTTAGATATTCTGTCCTGTTGTGCCCATAAACCATTGACATATGTAAGAAATTCTAAGATTTCAGCAAATAGCAATAGAATTAATCAAGTCAGTAAGCATTATGGTAAAAATAAATATAAAGCACCAAAGATTGAGAACCAAAAAAGAGGGAGAATGATAGTCTGAAAAAAAACATAGCTATTACTCACGAAAAGTATATAGTACAACACTGGAGAGTTTACAGGGAGGAGAAATTACCATCAGTTGGTGGTATCAGGGGTCGGGAAAGACTTTATGGGGGAATCTAAAATAAAAGTTGGGCCTTTAAGGATGAGTGGGGGGGGTACAAGCATTTATTAAACACTTACTATGTGCCAGGAAGTGTGCTAAGTGCTTCACAAATATAACCTCATTTGATCTACGTAACAACCCTGTGAGGTAGGTTTAATTTTTAAAGGGTAGGACTTGACAAAGCAGGTGTGGGAAAGGGGAGAGTACTCTAGGTATAAGAAATGATGTGGACAAAGGCAGGACAATATAGGAGATGTTTAGGGAACTGTTTGTTAGTTTATTGCATGGGGTACTTGAAGAGGAGTATATGAGATAGATTGGAAAAAGGTAGCTTGGAGCCAAGTTGTGAAAGGCCTTGAATACTAGGTTAAGGATTTTGAATTTTGTTGCTGGGTAATAGTAACTATTTTTTTTTTTAAAGCAATTGGGGTTAAGTAACTTGCTCAAGGTTACATGGCTAGTTTTTTTGTGTGTGTGGGTGTGAAGTATCTGAAGCCGGAGTCAATCCCAGGTCTCCCGACTCTGGGGCCGGCGCTCTTACTCACTGTGCCACCTGGTTGCCCCGGTAATAGTAACTATTGAAGATTATTAATGAGGGGTAGTAAAATGATAAGAGTATTAGGAAGACTAATATGGTAATAGTGTGTAGAATGTACTGGAATGGAGAGAGACTAGAAGTGAAGAATCTGATTTGAAAACCCTAGCAATTATTTAGAAAAAAGGTGAAGTCATTCAATCAGGATTTATTGAGTACCTACTGTATGCCAGGCAAAAAAGAATGCAGGCAAAAATAAAGTTGTCTTTGCCTTTCGAGAAATTTACATTCTTTTGGTAGATAACAAAATTAGGTGATTGTTGTTACTATCTGGGTTACTGGGAAAATGGTGCTGCCGTTGACAGAAATAGGGAGGTTATGAAAAGGAACAGTTTTTTTGGGGTCCTTGTTGAGTTTAGCTTTCCATGTGTTTGGTCTGAGTTTGATGCGTTGTTGGGAAATGTCTACAGCTGTGGCTTAATTATGGTATTCTCATATCTCCTGTGAGAAGTACCATCTCTGACTAACTGTGATTCAGATAATAGCTTGTAATCCAACCCTCAATATATACTACCACTACCAAGACTGCTTCCTAATGACCACTCACCCTTCCACGAAAATATAGACTAGAATGATTGGGGAATAAAATTCATCTGATCAGAGAATGTGAACAATTATCTAGTGACTGAAAATTCTGACTCTGGACAGGACCAGATCCATAACTAAGAATTCTGACACCTGGCTAAGGAGTGATAAGGGTCTATAATGCAGCTCTTCAGAATGTGCCTGGGGCAAGTAGCATGAAACTGGTCAGTTTTAAAATAAAAGTTCAAAATATTATGAATACAAAGAAGCATGGGAAGGTATATAAAAACTGGATGCAGAGTGAAGTAAGCCAGAACCAGGGAAACAATATACTCAGTGACCACAAAAACATAAATAGAAACAACATTGAGAACAAAAAACTGGCAAATACTTGGTCTCAAGGTCGAGGAAAGGCACCCCTTGTCCCCTTTCTTTAATGAGGTGTGACTGTGAGTGTGAGAATACTGCACACAATGTCAAACTTTTTTTTTTTTTTGGAGGGGGGAAAGTAGGGCTATTGGGGTTAAGTGACTTGCCCAAGATCACAAGGCTAACTTTGTGTTAAGTGTCTGTGGCTGGTTTTGAACTCAGGTCCTCCTGACTCCAGGGCCAGTGCTCTATTCACTATGCCACCTAGCTGCCCCAATGTCAGACTTTTTTAATGGGTTGGTTATTGGAATTGTGGTATAGAGTATAGAGTCTGAACTTAGAGTCAAGAAGTCTCTGGGTTTAAATCCTGTCTCAGACACTTGGGAGCTGTGTGACCCAAAGCAAGTCACATAACCACTCTGGGCCTTAGTTTCTTCTTCTACAAAATGAGAAAGTTGAACTTCATGACCTTTAAGGACACTTCTAGTTCTAAATCTATGATCTTAGTTTTGTTGTTTTTTTTCCTTCTTTTTTATTTGTGTAAGGGATGCCTCTGAAAGAAGGCATATTGAGTAATGTTTGTCACTATTCAGTAGTTTTAGTTGTGTCCTACTCTTTGTGACCCCATTTGGGTTTTTCTTGGCAGATACTGAGTGGTTTGCCATTTCCTTCTCTGGTTCATTTTATAGATGAAGAGATTTAGGCAAATAGGGTTAAGTGACTTGCCCAGGGTCACATAGCTAGTAGTGTCTGAGGTCAGATTAGAACTCAGGTCTTCCTGACTCCTGTCCCAGTGCTTTATCATACACTGTACCACCTAGCTGGAGTGTAGGTGATGTAAAAACAAAAGATATTGATAAATTTATATTAAAAATAAAAGAAGTATAAATTAGTTTTTTTGGGGAAGAGACTTTAGGACACATAAGGAATGTGATAAGGAAACAAAGACTTGACTCTGTAGCACTATTAAAATTCTTGTAGGGGAGCAATCACTACTGGGGGGAAAAGGGAAAAGGCTGGGAATGGGAGATGGAGGAGATCACCTAGAGTATAGCTTTCTGGGTGAATGTGCTGTCACCTGGAAGCTTTTTATTTTAACTCATATTTCTTATTTTAAATTACATTTTGTTTTTAATTAACAAGAATTTATTTGACTTGTTTTCTCTCCTTTCTCATTCTCAGAAAAAAAAAAGAAAACCCATGTAACATATATGCAGAGTCAAACAAACTAAATTCCTGTCTTGGCTATGTCTAAAAATATGTGTCCAATTCTGCATATTTAGTCCATCACTTCTCTGTTAGAAGGTAGGTAACATCATGGGTCCTCTGGATGCATGGTTGATCATTGCATTGATTAGAATTGTTAAAGTCTTTCATAATTGTTAATTTTTACAAAGTTTTTGTTTTGGTATAAACTGTTCTTCTGGACCTGCTCACTTCACTTTGCATCAGTTCTGACAAGTCTTCCCAGATTTCTCTGAAATCATTCCCTTTGTCTTTTCTGGGCTGGGAAGGGGGTAGAGCTGAAACAGGAGCAGGAAGTTTGGAGCTGGAAGTTGAAGAGAGAGAGGCAAGAGCTTCTGAAGTGAGAGGGTAGAGTAGAAGCAGGAACCAGAGGAAGGTAACACTCCCTGTACTGCCACTGTGAATAGGCAGTGTCTGTTTGGGAAAAGTGGCCAGTGTCCCATGGAGGACTAGCTGAAATTCTCATGGTGGAAGAGAAAGGAGAAAGTGTTTTTTGCTTTTACTTTTCACCTTAACTTCTAAACTTTGCCAAATAGTGCTACCTAAGGAATACACTACCTTTATTTGAGACTCTCTGTAAAAAACCTTCCTGGGGTTACAAGAAATAGTGTTTATAATATGGGAATCTATACAGGAGCCTTTAACAAACTTTAATTAGAGCCCTGCAGGTTACCCTTATCTTTCTCCTTAATCCAAAGCTGTATTTTTTGGAAAGGTAGTTTTTGTGGGCAAATAGTTACACATTTTTCTCTAGGTATACAGAAAATATAGATGTAGTGTGTGTGTGTGTGTGTGTGTGTGTGTGTGTGTGTGTGTGTACTTTTGTGCATGTATGTGTATGTGTAGAGGGAGGTAATTGTATTACTTTTAGGCAGGGTGCTAAAAATTATCAACAAGGACAAATACAAAGACCTTTTGGTGATTATAATACATCCTATTTCATACAGATGCTCCCTTTAGCTCTTAATTCTAGTAAGGAAACAATAAGGTTAGACAGAGTAAGAACAACTGGCACTGTCAACTGGGCCAGTGGTTTTTAAACAGATTCTTCAACATAACAAACATACAGCAGAGGGCCACCTGTTAAGGTGAGAGACTATCTAAGGTGAGAGACAATCAATAGTAAGCAATTTTCATTTTACATTAATGATGGTATTTATTTCTGCACAATGTCAACAGCAGGGCCTATTACATGCTCTTTGGAATGGGGGAAGCAGTCATAAGCTTGCTAGTCAAATGACCCCCAACAATAGGGTGGTAATTGGAGATGTCAGAAATGAGGGAAGTAATTTAGAGGTATATATTAGGTAAGATTTTAGTTGCTGAAGGAGTTTATAGGATTTACAAGCTACTAGGTTTCAGTTTGAGTGTTAATAAGGATGAAGGCCTTTCTGAATTGAAGGTTTCAGTGGGCATGGTCGTGGGTACCTGGGGGGGCTGGTCAGGGGTGGATAAAGGCTCTGAAAAACTTTCTTTCTCAGGTATGAGCACAAGGCCTGAGAATTGAATTTAAGAATTAAGATTAAGGAGAATTATGATTAAGAAATTATTGGTGAATTTCTTTTTTTTTTTTTTTTAAGCAATTGGGGTTAAGTAACTTGCTCAAGGTTACATGGCCAGTAATTTCTGGGTGTGGTGCTAAGTATCTGAGCCCAGATTTGATCCCCAGGTCATCCTGACACTGGAGCCGGTGCTCTTACTCTCTGAGCCACCTGGCCTCCCCTTATTGGTGAATTTCTAATGAATATTTTTAGTAGAGTGACTGGGACATAAGCCATTTTGTGGTTGGTTAAAATAGATAAAACATTTCTTATGTGCTTGCTATGTGTCAGACACTGTTATAAGTTCTGGGAACACAAAGAAAAAACACAAGATGGACCGTACTTTGGAGGAGTTGATATTCTAATAGGGGAAGACAACATATAAGGGAGAGGTAGAAAGTGGGGAGTAGGGGGGAGTGGGAGTGGGAGGCAAGGCAGCTAAAGCAGAGTGAATTTGGAGGAAAGTGAGCAGAATGGCTAGTGTTTCTAAAAATATGGTATTCTGGGCAAGGACTCATTAAGTACCCAGTTAGAGTCTGAGTGGAGTTATCTTTAGTCTGGAGAGAGGCAGCTGGGAAGAAGAATGAAGTAGGAGGAAAGTGAGAATCATGGCTTAGACTTCTGATGATGGTGGAGGAGTGATGGAGGGGTGAGAAAGCAGAAAAAGTGATTTTAGATGACATTTTTTTTAAAGGAGGGAAGGCAGGGCAATTGGGGTTAAGCGACTTGCCCAAGGTCACACAGCTAGTAAGTGTCAAGTGTCTGAGGCCAAATTTGAACTCAGATCCTCCTGACTCCAGGGCTGGTGCTCTATTCATTGTGCTACCTTGCTGCCCCCAGAAGACTTTTTCAAGAAGTTTAGAAGTGAAAGGGAAGAGAGAGATAGGATGAAAGCTTGAGAGTGTATCAGGCTGATGGGAAAATCAAAAGAGCTGTTGTATATCTTACTTTCTTCATGTGTTTTAATTCCCATAGTGAGGAGAATCTCCAAATCTCAGTTTCTTGTAGAAATATTAAGTGTTCTTGAACTCAGACTTATGAAGAGAAAAGAGTTCCTGAGTTGGGCACATGTTTTAGAGCAAAAGCATGCCTCCCATATTGAAAGAGCAGCAGAGGAGTAATAACATGAGGAATAAAAGATCACACTTTGCCCCCCACTATTATAATAAATTACTTGGGCAATACAGATCTTAGGTGAATGATGTTACCTTACTAGCAACCCAAAGTTCATTTCCTTTCAGGAGGATCCTAAGACACTTATGGTAGTACCATAAAGATAGATGCCTGTTTGGATCTCTAGAGTGAAAGATATGGGGGTGAGGTAACCTCCCTGCTAAACTCAAGATCATTGTTTTTCCTGTTAAGTGGTGCTATAAGTCTAGATAACTTTAGGATCCTGGGGAAATGTAGGTCTCATTAGAGAGTGAAGAGAGTTGTATCAATTGTTTTTAAGTTACTGTGAGTCTTTTGTGGGTTCTCTGCATTTTCTGTAATGTGGAATAAAGGTTGTCCTATACTCAATATATCCATTATTACCTTGATTGTATTTAGGGTTTTCTTGGCAAAGACACTGGAATGGTTTGCCATTTCCTTCTCCAACTCATTTTACAGATGAGGCAACTGAGGTAAACAGGTTTAAGTGATTTGACCAAGGTCACATAGCTAATAAGCTTAAGCAAGATTTGGACTCAGAAAGATGAGTCTTCCTGACTCCAGGCCAGGTGCTCTCTCCTCTGTGCTACTTAGCTGCCCATTCTACACTATAATTTCTAGAGAAGGGAGGACAGGGATTGCACTTTATTTAAACTTTATAGTTTACTCAGTCCTGTTGTTATGTTTTACGTATAATGGGCAATTCATAAGTGACTTTTGGTTCTAATCTGTGGCATTTGATTTCTAGGGGCCCCATGATATCCCCTCCAACCACCTTGTCAATGATGTCTCAAATTCTTCTAACAGAAAAAACCTTTCATTCCAAACTAGAATGTCCAGCTATCTCTCTGAGAGAAAGAAGCCAGGGACTTCTGTTCACACAAAAGTACAAAGGAATGGGGTCAGATTCTTTCTTGAGGACAAGTTGTGATAGCTGTACAAGGGCACTGGGTGTCAGAGAGAGGATGTGGGAAGGGAAGAGAATGGGACACCACCTCCCTGGAGGGAGGAAGAAAGCAGGTCAGGAGATAACTTTACAGTTGTGCCAAGGGCTGGACCTCTAGATTGTCTCTTCCAATGTGGAAATACAGGCTTGGTGTGGGCACAGCCCAATGCACAGCAAAGCCTTTCTTTCCTTTGGTCTAAACCCAAGACTCTGGAGAGAGGCTGTATTTCATCAGATCATAGGGTTATAAGAGACGGGTGGTTGTGAGGTGCTAAGTGCTAGCAGGCACTGTGAGCTCATTTTTCTAACAGCTGTCTAGTCACCTGTAAAAACTGCTTCAGCCTCAGGGAGCCTGCCAGCACATGGCCATTAGATCATGTGGCCAAGCAGCGAGAACCCAGAGTCCCAATGACCCAATGGTCGTTTATTTTTGGCCAGCTCCTGTGTTTCCAGCTTGTATGGTGTCTTGTGATAAACCCTTTCATCCAGTGGTCATAGTTTAAATTCTGAAATCCCAAGAGTGTGGTATAACCACCCAACCAATCAATCAACCAAGAAACATTTATTAAGCATCTTTCTTGTGCCAGTAAAAATAACAGGAGACTAGGAGTCAGGAGACCTGGGTTTTTCTGTTCTTGGGCTTACCACTAACTAGCTGTGTGGCTTTAGGCAAGTTATAGGATCATAGATCTAGACTGGGAAGGAAACTCAAAGGTCATCCAATTCAACTTCCTAGGGAGGTTAACTGACTTACTCAAAGTCATTCAGGTAGAAATCATCAGAGGAGGTATTTGAATGCAGGTTCTTTGACTCTAGAGCTAATAACTTTTTTTTTCTTACAACCATTTTTTAAAATTAAAAATTTTTTTCTTTGTTATCAGAGCTTTTTCCATATACCACGCTGGTCATCTTAGTTTCCTCATCTATAAAATGGACATACTAATCTTTGCATTATCTTTTATAATATGTGGTAAAGATCAAATAAAATAGTTTATTGAAAGTTTCTTCAAGATGATACAGAGGTATATAAGCATTAGTACTTGCTTGTCAAGTGGGTCTTTTGAACCTTGCTTAACTACAATAAGAAAATGCCTTTTAATTTCCAAAGTATAAACTAAACAGATACAAACCATATATGTATTCTTTTTGCTATTTAAATCATAAATAGTGTGGCATTATTTTTTATATGTAACCAAAAGTGTTATATAGCTATGTTCTTTACAAATGAAAATTTCTATAGGATAGTCCCTCCTTTCCTCTTTGTTATTTTAGTAGACCAGTAGAATCACAGGGCTGTTAGAAGTAGTCTAGCTCAATCCTCTCTTTTTAAAAATATAAAAAAACCAAGGCACAAAGGTTAAGTGATTTATCCCTGGACACACTGGGATGTAATATGTAAAGGATTTAATTTTCAAAAGCAGGTCCTATCACAGATTCACAAATATTATTAGATACTGATGACTTTGACTTTGAAAATATCATTTCTACCATAATCAGTGATCTAGCTAGTATCTAAGTATATGACATCATATGATTGGGTTCTAGGAAAAGCCATCAGGTTTGGAATCAGAGTGCTTCTGTCCCAGTTCTTTCTATGAGACCATGGCCAAGTCACTCAATCTCTCTGGGATAATCTGTAAAAGGAGCCAGGACAGGGTTAGGGAGAGTGAACTAGGTTTCCTCGAACGTCACTTTTGGCTCTAAATCTATGTTTCTAGTATAAGTTCAGAGGAAGGAACCATCACTGTGGGTGGAGGAGGCCATGAAGTCTTCATGGAGGATACTGGATTTGATCTGGGTTAAATTTTCACAGGATCTGGACAGACTAGATGACCTACTAATTGGGTGGTTTTGGAATCGACTAGCCCATCATATTCAAAGAAAGCTATTGATTAATGACCCTATTAGAACCTGAAATGTCATCTCTAATGGGATGTCACAGGATTTATCCTTGGACATGTTCTATTCAATGTTTTTTTTTTTTTAAATCAGAGACTTGAAGATATAGAGGGTATGTTTACCGAATTTTCAGGTTTGGGCAGCTAGGTGGCACAGTGGATAGAGTGCAGAAAGACTAATTTTCTTGAGTTCAAATCCAGCCTCAGATGCTTACTAGCTGTGTGACCATGGGTAAGTCACCTCACTCTTTTTGCCTGAGTTCCTCACCTGTAAAATGAGCTGGAGAAGGAACTGACAAACGTCTCTAGTATCTTTGTCAAAAAAACCCCAAATGGGGTCACAAAGAATCGGACATAAGACTGAATGACAACAAAAGAACTAGGAAGGATTGCTAACACACTGTGGTGGCAAGCACCCCAGCGTCCCCAGGGTGGCTGCTCACACAGGTTCTTGGATATGCTTTGATAAAGGAAAGCAACTCAAAATGGGTTGACAAGCTTACTTTAATCAGTCAAACATGTATCATTTACCTAGTTCAGGGGGAAAAAGGTCAGCACCCCGAACTTCAGAATATACAGACAGAATTATCAAGACAGAAACAGATCAAGTAGACAGATTTCCAAACTGTCCAACCATTACATCCATACCCAATCAACATCTGGGTTTCAACATCTGGGTTTTTCAAAGCCGGGGGGTATTTTTATCAAATCACAGAACACTTCTCAAAGTGAGCCCCAAAACAAAGCTACACATCAGGGCTTATATAGCCTTCTCCTGGCTCAGAGAATGTAACAACCTTATTGACTCACTGGCCAATCAAGAAGTATCTACTGAAAAACAAGCCTCCCACCCCAGGATCCAGGTGCACTTTAGCCTAGGGGCAGGGAAGATCTTCAAATTTACATTCCCATTACACAAACTTCATGACAGAATCAGTATCTGACCACTTTAATAAAATGGCACTTTGATTAAAAAATCAACTACACAAATAGAGGTGAATAGATACATGGGTAGGAAGCAATTTATATAAAAAAGATTTCAAGTTTTAGTGAACTGCAAATTCAATGAGTCAGTCATGTGCCATAGCATTCAAAAGAAATAACTGTGATTTTAGGTTAGATTAGTAGAGGTATATTGTCTGGACCGAGGGAAGTAGTCCTACTGTATTATTCCAGGATCAGGCTACATCTGAAGTGCTATATTTAGTTCTGGGCAATACTTTCCAGGGGAGGATTGTGATAAGATGGAGAGCCACTGGAGATGACCCATTTGGCAAAGGGTCTTGAGATCATGTCATATGAGTTGCTGAAGGAACTGGGGATGTTTACGCTAAGGATATGGTAGCTGTCTTTGAGTATTTGAAAGACCACCTGGAACTAGGAGTAGTTGTAAGTTAAAGAGTCTAAGATTTAGGCTTGCTGTAAGAACATTCCTTTTCTCTTGAGTGTTTCTGATTATGGGACTTTGACCACCAGATGTAGGACACTGAGACTTAGGAGATGCTGGAAGAGGCAGGTGAGAGGCACTGGGAACTCAAGGAGAACTACCGAAAGCAAGAAGAACTGTTGGAAACCACTCCAGTCAGAAACTTCCATGAGAGCAGCAGAGAGTATCATGACCGGGAAAACCTTACTCTGCTTCACCTGTGGGTGTCTACTTTAAATCCTGGGTGACTGGAGATTGTTAATCTTTCATTATATATTTCATTTTTGTTGTTCAATTGTTTAGGTCGTGTCCGATTCTTCTTGACCTCACTGGGGATTCAAAGATAATGGAGTGGTTTACCATTTCCTTTTCCAGCTAATTTTGTAAATGAGGAAACTGAGGCAAGCAGGGTTTAGTGACTTGTCCAGAGTCACATAGCTATTAAGTGTCTGAAGTCGGATTTAAACTCGGGTCTTCTTAGCTCTGGGTCCCACCTTTTAGCCACTGTACCACTTAGCTGCCCTATACACTTCTATAAGGAAAGAGAATGATAATTTCTTTCCAGGAAGCCTGAAGGAATTGGAGGCCCAGGATTTGGTTGGTGACTTAAGTTAGCAATCTTAAATTGTAATCCTGACCTCAAATTTCAGTTGGAGACTATGGCTATGAAATAAAGGAGAAGATTACACTAAACTATGTTAAGAAAAGAATATAGGCATACCAGTATAAGGAACCAGCCCTGACATCTGAAAAAGGCATTGCCAAAATAGCTGTAAATAGAAAGGCCCCTTTCATGAGCTTTTGCTGTTGGGTGTTTTTAATTTCTTCAAGATTTAAAATAATTAGTAAAATTCCACAGAGAGAAGCATAAATAGGGCTACTGGGTCTTCAACATCTCTGCCACCATAGGATTAGAGATCAAAAGGGCACTGGAATGTTTTATAAGGAGATTTTGGAGTCTTCTTCCATGAAAAATAGAATGGTGGTTTGAAAATAAGGTAAACAAGAGTTAGATTACTGGTTGAGGTCCCTCCACACTAGGATTAGAAAATACTTTTTGAGCCTATCATATATATGCAATAATCCAAAAAACCTTTGCTTTTTTCCCTTGATGTCTCTGAGACCCATAGGGCTAATTTGCAGCAGGCTGTCTCTGTTTTAGACATGTCTTTTTTTGACTTGTTCTGTATAATGGGTGACTGGACAAGCCCAACTCTTATTAGCATGAAAGTGCTGTTCTCATAATGCAATACTCATATGGTGTTCAGAGACTGCCCAGTTCTTGTTTTGGTCTTCTTTACTTGTGAAGATAAGCCTTTTGATCTGTGGCTGATCTGGAACTCAGATATCTACAAAAAATACTAACTAGATAATTCAGCACTTCTTTCTGGTATAGCTGGTTTGAGAGAAAAAGACATGTTGTAAGCCTCTAGTTGGGGAGAAACTAGCTGGGTTAAGAATTCCTAGTCTATTAAGGTTATATCTTGAAATTCCCAAGGCTCATTCTTTGATATCAAAGGCTTCTCCTTGCCAATGTCTAGCGTTTCTTTGCCTGTGACATCATCAAGAAAGTCAACTTAGGGGTGGCTAGGTGGAGAAGTGAATAGAATACCAGTCCTGGAGTCAGGAGGATCTGAGTTCAAATCCAGCCTCAGACACTTAACACTTACTAGCCGTGTGACCTTGGGTAAGTCACTTAACCCCAACTGCCCTTCAATAAAAGCAAAAAATAAAAATAAAAAAAGAAAGTCAACTTAATATCCCTGAATGAAAACCTGCATTTTGCTTATCAAACATTATGGAGAGCAAGCCTACCAGCTTCTCTTACCCCTCCATCTACTCAAGTATTTCCGTGCTTAGCTCCAGTCCCACAATCTCCAGGAAACCTTCCCTGATAACTTCAGCCAATACTGAATTCCCTCCTTCCAGACTGCCTCAACTGACAGGGGTAGGGAACCTGTGGCCTCGAGGCCACATGTGGCCCTCTTAGGTCCTCAAATATGACTCTTTCAAAACCTAGAGGGCTGTGAAGTTTGGCTTCAAAGGGCCTCTAAAACTTGTTTTCATTTTGGTTTAGGGCTGATGTAAGGAAAGACTTCCACCAGTTAAAGCTAGAAGTCAAATCAGCTGTCTCTGGAAGTTGTAGGTTCTCTCCCCCAACCTAAGTAGTGTGCTGGTAAATGTTTAACAACTGGCTCTCAAAAAACAATGCAGCAGGGCACACTTGTAAATTTAATCTGCATTACTAATACTTTTCCCACTACTTTTTTTTTTGAGGGGGGAAGGCAAGGCAATTTAGGTTAATTGACTCACCCAAGGTCACATAGCTAGTAAGTGTTAAGTGTCTGAGGTCAGATTTAAACTCAGGTCCTCCTGACTCCAGGGCCAATGCTCTCTTCACTGCACCACCTAGCTGCCCCTTCCACTACTTTCTTAAGATTAGAAATTAACAAAAGAGTAAACCAAGCCCTGATTTATAGCAAACTGCAGATTTTTGAGGTGCAAATTCTTACACTGAAAATTTAAAAATTAGCTCTTAGGGAAGGGCCTGTTAGAGTTGGCTCCACCACACCCCTGGTTCCCTCTTACAGAAAATCTTTAAGCAAAAGTTATATATTGTAGAGGGGATGCATGTTCAATTATAGGTCAGACTAAATAGTCCCTGAGGTTCCTAACAACTCTATGATTTGGTGATATTTGATTATATTCAGTTAATTTAACTTACTATGTTACTTGTCTGAATTTTGAAATATGTAATAATGACTATGGATCAATAACTCAAATTACCCTATTAAGCAATATCTTGGAAGTCCACACATAATTAATATAGTTTTTGAGATATCATAATTGAGATTTTTTTTCAAGAGCATTGAATCCAATGCATCATTTGTCCCATATTATTCGTGGAGGAATGGACCTAAAGTCAGTTATACTTCTCTTCCTGAGTTCAAATCTGGCTTCAGACACTTTAGCAACTGTGTGACCCTAGGCAAGTCACTTAACCCTGTTTGCCTCAGTTTTCTTGTCTGTAAAATGAGCTAGAGAAGGAAATGGCAAACCACTCCATTATCTTTGCCAAGAAAACCTCGTGGTGTTATGAAGAACTGGATACAACTAAAAAGACTGAACAACAACAAAATCAGTATGTGGCAGTTGCTACAATTCAGTGCTGCTCAGCATCACTTCTAGAGTGCAACTTATGGTGAGATCTCTTCTTTGGCCTCTACTACCTCCCCTGGGGCTTCACAGATCTTTCAAAGAATGGTTATTTTTAGGAGTTTATTCAAAGCCTTCCAAAGCTGCATTAGGAAAGAGGAGAGTATAATTCAGATTGTCACTTTCCTGTCTTCCCCCTTTTGCTGTGCTTTGAAGGAGGGCACAACTCCATTGATTCTCCTTTGGCTCACACCGAAATCTTTTTCTTGCAAAAGGAACTTGCCTAGGGAATTACAGTGGAAAGCCTGGAACTCCCTGCTGGCAGGGTACAAATCCCATTATCCAGGGAACTTTTCAATAGCCCTAACTCTTCTTTTTGTATTCTAATCCCTTCTCCTGTAAAGTAAAGGGGTAGGTATAAAAATTAAGTCCCAACATCATCTCTGAGTAGCTCATGGTAATTCCAAAATAAATTCTAAAAATGACTGTGGACTTCACTGGGATAATCTACCTTGTGGATGGCCCATACCCTTCTCTTGTCCTTGGTCTTCTCCCTCTTCTTGAAGTCAGCCTTGTGGCTATTTCATAGTTCATTAGCACTTTCACCAGAGGGTGACCAGGCAAGAGAAAGGAGAAGAAACTCAAATCAGTCAATTTGGCCACATTGTACAAGTTTTGATAGTGAGTGTGGTGGGTGAAATGAAGCTGTGGGGTTTTTTTGGTGAGTTTCATTTTCTAATGTGTTTCTGTCACCCATAATCAGAGCTGGTCCCGGTAAAAAATTGGGAAGCAGGCAAATTCATCACACTTCTCTCCCTCCCCCCTTGGTTCCTATTGCATTCATGTGGTGACTTACAAGGCTCCTTTCACATCGAATATTCTTGACTTCTGTGTTTCCCTGAATACAACTTCAATCTAACTGGCCTACTGTGTTCCTGACTTCCCCACTTAAAATTCATTAGTTTTCTGTTCCACTCCCTTAGGGCTCTGGAGATATGTTCATTACTCAAATAAAGTTCTCTTTGCTAATGTATTCTTTCTTTTAAGCTAACTCATAAGGGATTATAAACTGATTTGTGGAATTCTGTATACTGTAGAGAGATACTTTTGAGGATATTCCAGTAGCAAGTAAACAAGCAACAAGTATTTGCTAAGCACTTACTTTGTGTGAGACATTGTGAGAAGTGTTGGGGATACAAATGTAAACCAAAATAAGGTTGTCTCTGCTTTCAAAGAGTTTACACTTTAAAGGGTGGAGGGAGGAAGACAGGCAGGAGAAAAAAAGGGAGATGAAAAGACCTGAGAGAGGAAAGGAAGAAGGAAAGTATGTCTGAAGGGGCTTGGTGCTGAAGTCAGGAGCTGAGACTTTGTTTAGAAAGGCCAAGGTCACCCTCTGTATCCAAGACCATTGCCAGTGGTCTTGACTTTTGTCTTGTCGCTGGACTTTAGTGATGCTGGAGGAAAGAGTGAGGTGGACAATTCTGCTTCACCTAAAGCCAATCCATGCACAAGTTAAGACATCTCCCTCTTGAAATCATCGGTTTTCTTCCAAAACTAAGGATGAATAATGACAATAACAAAGGTTTCTTCATGAGGTCACTACACAGGGAGAAGGATTTCCAGAGCAGATGTTGGGAGTGAAACCTTTGGCACACATATTTCTTACCTGTGTGCCTCACTACTATTATGGTCTAAGTTTAAGCTGTGTGTGGGAAGGAGTGAACCAGGATTTTTAGGAGAATGTTTTGTATTAACTGTCTTTACCATGTTATCTGAGCTATCTTTACCTTTGGTAAAAACTAATCAAGACTATTGGATGACAGTCAGTGGGGACCACTGCACTTGGCACTCAGGACCTACAGTAGGAGAAGCAGAGTCTCTGAGAATTATCTTTAGAACGCTGCCCTCTGGGGTACCAGCCTACTGATTCAAGCAGAAGTTGGGGAATGCTATTTCTCCTTCTCCTTCTTCTTTTCTCCTTCCTTCTTCCTCCTCCTCCTCCTTCTCTTCTTCTTCTTCTTTCTCTTACCACATGTGGTCCCTCTCTCCAGTTAGGGTACCATATTTTACATGTGGGTGCTCTGTTCATAGGAATATAATTTTTGGTTGCTTTTATTTTGTAAGATATTTTGGGGTTTGGGGTCTAAATCTTTAAAGTTTTAAAATTTATTTATTAAAAGAGTGGGGGCAATTTACTTTTTGTCCTGTGAAGTTTTCATTTGTGATTTCCTGAAATATAGCTTTGGGAAAATAGGCTTTTAAAAAGCCTGCTGTGTTTCAAATGGAGTTACTTGACTATGCCTTTAAAACCAAATCACTCTGGCTTTCATTGAATGGCCAATAAAAGCTCCCAGCCCAAGCCTAGATGACTCATCATTTAGGTTTTAATAGCTTAAATGAGTGTAAGTAACAATTTTTTTTGTTGTTCTGGCCAGAAACTCTGAGGGTCTTCCTCTCCCAGACTGATATTTTTGTGATGGTAAATTAGGACATCTTTTGTCTTAATTCTTACCTAACCCTTAGTCATTGAATGGATGTTGCTTCAGATAAAATGAAAGGGGGTGGGGAAGGTTAATTTAGAAAGGCCAAGGTCATCCACTGCATTCTGGGCCATCACTTATCATCTTGACATTTGTCTCACCGCTGAACTCTGATGATTCTGGAGAAGAGAATGAATTGATAACTTTTCTCAGTTCTCTCTATTTAAATCTAATTCACGAGCAAGTCAAGACATCATCCTTGTGTTCTTTGAGAATGAAGGATGAACAAAATAACCCCAGCAGCAACAGCAAAAGAAGTAGAACCAGGAAGTAAAGAAATGTTGGATTGCCCAAGCCCCTCCCCCAAACGGAGACTTTAGGGAGAATTCATCAGTGGGGGAAGGGAACCAGCTTTCTGGCAATTATAGAGGGCTATTCTAGGGTGGGGGCTGAAGAGGCTGATGAGGGTTTCAGGGTGAGGAAGAAAGTGCCAGAGTGTGATGGTAACTGAGGCATGGAGTTGAAGGCCTGAAAGACATAAACAGAGCCAGGTGCTCTTTCTCAAATTATATCATATAGACAAGTATTTTCTGGTTCACATATAGGAACAATGATCATTAATAAATAAGACAATAATGTACAAAAGCCTCTAGAATTTCTGTACTGATCGGGACTCAGAAATACTTATGGGAAATTAAACAGACATGCCTCTATTACATGTCCAAATATGAAATGTCTTTAATTAAAAACAGTTCCTGATAAATTGGTTCCTGTAACATCTCTGATTGGCCTGATACTGAGAAAATTCAGTCAGTCCTCCTGTGACAAATGTGTATTACTTCTGGAGGAATCTAAGTACATCTTCCCTCCCCTTTCACTCATTCGAAACAAGACAGTGACCTCAGATGGTGGGGTGAGGATGTGAAGTGTTTGCTGCTGCTCTGTAAACATTAGGGCAATTGTCTCACCCTGTGGAACCCTTCTCCTGCAGCTGAAAGTCTCCTTCAGCATCTCAGATGTTATAGAGTGCTAGAGGGGCAATAGCGCCCCTTCAGCTGCTGGAAATCTCCAAGTGGGCAATGACTTCAAGTGTCTCCAGGTTGTTATAGCTCTAATTGACTTTATCATGCCCCCTTAATCCAATAGGTTCCCCTTTTGCCCAGCTTTGTGCAATGGCATTGTGTACATGTGGATGTGCTTTCAGAATTTTCCTTGATGATGATGATGTAAGTTACTGGTGAATTGTTGTCTGATAGAGACAACTTTTACATTCTCCTAAATCTAGTTCAGATTGAATAGCAAATGATTAGTGTTTTTTGGACATTAGATAAAATAAATTTTCTTTTGAGTTCTTTTTGGGATTCTTTGGGGTCCCTCAGGAATAGCTCCTTCTTTAACTGCTCTGATTTCTTTCTTAGAAGCATCTTCTTTAAAATTGGTCAGGATCCACTAGATGGCAAAAATAGCAAAAGAAAGAAAATCATCATTGGCAGTAGCGTAGGGAAATAAACACTCTCATTCATTGCTGGTGGGATTGTAGATTGGTGTAAACATTTTGAACAATATGTCTGTGGTCACAAAACTGACCATATCTTTTGACTTTTGATATCTACTATCAGGATGATCCCTGAATAGTCAATAAACATTTATCAAGCATGTACATGTACTGGGCACTCTGCTAAATATTAAGGATACAAATACAAAAAAAGAAAGACCATCCTTTTTCCAGAGGAGTTTGCAATCTAATGGGGGAAGATATATACAAAAAAGTGGAAAAGTAGACGGTGAAGTGGGGGATGGGAAGGTACATGATGGTGTACAGTTCAAAGAAGTGAAGCTGGGTGGGAAATGAAGAGATGGCTGACCTAGGAGCCGTCTTTAAAAAAGGGAAGCTTTGGGAAGAGTTCTTTGTTCTTCCTACTAGCCTGCTAATTAGAACGGCAGAGGCTTTTGAGGTTACTGATAGAGTTTTGAATACCAAGGCTGATGTAATCTTGAAGGATGGTGAGTTTTCTGATGATGAAGTTCTGGGGGTAAAGATGCAGTTCAGTTCGAGGAGGGCAGTTTCATGGGAAATGACTTTACCTTAAAATATCATTAAAAAAAGAAAAAAAGTACTGATAGTAACTAACATTTGTATGGCTCTTACTATGTACCTGGCACTATGCTAAGTGTTTTACAATTATTATTGCATTTGATCCTCATGACAACCCTCCAAGGTAGGCACTATTATTATCCCCATTTTACAGACAAAGAAACTTAGGCAAACAAAAGTTATGTAATTTGACTAGGTCCACACAGCTATGAAGTGTCTGAGATTATATTTGAATTCAGCTCTTAAAGCCTCTAGGCCTGGGGCTCTATCTAAGGTACCACTTAACTGCCCTTCCTTATATGTTCAAAAATTGAAAAAATAACAGAACACTGTGGAATAGTAAGGTAATGGAATATCGTTAGACCATACAATTAATATATATGAATCATATAAGAAAATATAGAAAGACAGAAATGAAGTTATTCAAAAAGAGAGCAGCAGAACCAGAATTGCACACATTTTTACAATAGCTATATATATTTTTTTGCTTTTTTATTTTTGGAAGACAATTGGGGTTAAGTGACTTGCCCAAGGTCACACGGCTAGTTTTTTGTGTTATGTGTCTGAGATCAGATCTTGAACCCAGGTCCTCCTGACTCCAGGGCCCGTGCTCTATTCACTGCACCACCTAGCTGCCCCTGGCAATAGCTATATTTTTGAAAAGAAAGAAAACAAATTTTCATATAGCCTTGGGAACATAGACCAAAAGCAATGCATTGTTTGTTTGTTATTTTTTTGATTCTTTTGTTTCTAGCTTAATGAATGATGAGTTTTTTTGGTAACATTTTCTTCATTATTTTGTCTGTTTGATTGCTTTGTTAATGATTAAGTTAATTTTTCTGAAGGTGATATTTTTATTAAAAAAATTTATTTTCAGTTCTGAATTCTTTTCCTCCCTACAACCCCTCCTCCACCCATTGAGAAGGCAAGAAATAGGATACCCATCATACATTTGAAGCTATGCAAAGCATATTAATAATTAAGTTAATAATAATAAAAATATAATAAAAGTTGGACCATTCAGGGAAATTTCCTTGACTTAGCTGTCTGAAGACATTTGAATTCAGTATAATAAGACTCAAAAGACAAAAGCAAGTTCAGAACTTTAAAGGATAGCCCAATTACTGGCCCTACAGTCAGCAGAAGTGCCAAATAAGCAGCCAAAGTCTTAACTGGTGAACAGCCACTGTTAGCATCTCATTTCCTCTAAATGCAATGGAAATATCAGCTTAAGAGCAATGAATGGATTTGTCGAGACATACGCAGTGGAGACAAACAATGGAGAGACCTGATAATAGCCAAAACCCTGAGGTGTTTTAAAAGAAATAATAATAGGGTGAGTAATTAGAAAATCCACCAAAAGAATGATGAAGCCTTAAATTTCCTTCAGCACAGTCACTCTTCAGAAACTCCCTGAAAGCAAGATGGGGACATTTGGTTATAATTCTCAAGTTAAAGGGAATGGAACTCTTAAGAAGTCTAATTCAGTTCCATCAATCCATCACTGAGTACTTTCTGAGCTGAGAATGCATTCTTAACCTGTGCTTAATGCAAAAGTGGAAGAAGACACAATGTCTGAACATAAGGAACTCACATCTAGCAAAGGAGGCAAGACGAACACCTGTGAAGCAATTAAGATTATAGGTGCTTTAGGAATTCTGAGGAGAGTTCACTTGGTATCAGAGTAGTAACCAAAAGTTCTAACAAGTTAATGAATTCCATTCCGTTCCAATCTTGATACAATTCCCACAAAAAACTTGTGTGTCTCTGGTCACTGACTGTAAAGTTGGAATGTGGTTAAGGGTTGTTCTCTGTTCCCCTATCATATGGGGCTGGGGAGTGTTGGGGGATGTAGAGCTGGGTGGCTCCAGAATACCTACTCTGTTCAGGTGATCAATAGGGCATCCCTCTTTTCTCGCCATGCCCCTCACATTTAGAGATTTACCCAATAGAAGCACAGCAGGACCAAAGTTATAAGCCTAAACCTCTCCCATGGAACAGAGCATAGGTTTAGAATGGAGTGGTAGGATATTAGTGCAGGGAAGGAGAAAGTGCCCCCTTGTATTGTAACACAAATATACACACCTCCAAGTCTTTGCTCAGTACATTTCCTCCTGCCTATAGGTGTGTATGTATATACACACATATACACACATGTGTATATAATATATATGTATATATTATATCTTTAAAGAGAGTGCACAGGGTGAGTTGAATATGAAGGGATGATATCTAAAAAATAAAATTAAGGGGTGAGAGAGGTATGTACTGGGAGAAGGAAAAAGGGAGAGATAGAATGGGATAAATTATCTCACATGAAGGAGGCAAGAAAAAGCTTTTGCAATGGAGAGGAAGAGGGGGGAGGTAAGAGGGAATGAATGAACCTTACTCTCATTGGATTTGGCTTAAGGAGGGAATAATTACACAGTCATTTGAGTATGGAAATCTATCTTACCCTACAGGAAGGTAGGGGGGAATGGTATAAGAGAGTGAGATATGATAGAAGTGAGGTTGGGGTGATATGATAGATTGGGGGTGGGGGTAGTCAGAAGCAAATACTTTTGAGGAGGAACAGGGTCAAAGGAGAGAATAGAATAAATCAAAGGCAGATAGGATACAGGGAAATAGTCTTTCACAACATGACTGTTATGGCAGTGTTTTGTATAACACATGTATAACACACATGTATAACCTATATCAAATTGCTTGCCTTCTCAATGAGGGTGGGAGGGGAGGGAAGAAGGGAGAGAATGTGGAACTCAAAGTTTAAAAATAAATGTTTAAAATTGTTTTTACATGCAACTGGAAATAAGATATTCAGGCAATGGGGTATAGAAATCTGTCTTGCCCTACAGGAAAATAGAAGGGAATGGGATAATAGAAGGGGAGGGCTGATAGAAGAGAGGGGAAATTAGGGAAAGGGATAATTGTATTGGGGTGGAGGAAGAGGAGACATGGGGAGGAAATTTGGAACTCAAAATCTTGTGGAAGTGAATGTTGAAAAATAAATAAATTAATAAAAATTTTGAAAAAAAAAACATTCCCTCCTGCCCAGTCCCACCATCATATGAAATACCTTTTCTCCTATTCAAATTTTACCCATCCTTTAAGACCTAGCTCAACTGTATTTCTGTTATAACAAAAAAATTAGTACATTAGATGTAAAGGAATTAGCAGATAGGCCATGTCTTATAGTGTATAGCTCATTCATCACCTAGAGGTTACCACCTCCCTCCTATGACACATGATTCACTGTCAGTCCTCTGAATGCACAATTAGTTACTATATTGATTGCTGTTTTGAAATCTTTCAATGTGATTTTCCTTCACATTTTTATGGTCACTGTAAAATTGTTCTTTCAGTTTTGCTTAATTTTTTTAAAATTATGAACTTAAAAAAATTAACATTTTCTGAAGAACAGAAAAGAGGATTTTATATGAAACTAAACATCTGTTATTAAAACTGCTTTGGTTATCTGTGTCTCCTTGTGAACTTCCTTCTGCTTTCTTCAATATATTAAAAAATGTTTTATTGATATTTTTAAAAGTCACCATTCACATCTTAGATTCCCCAGTAGACATTCTCTCTTATAATAAATATAGCAAAGCAAAACAAATCCACTCCTTACCCATGTCTGAAAATGCATGTCTCATTCTGTATCTAAAGGACTTTGCCTCTCTATCAAGAAGGGGGAAGCAAGCTTCATCTTAAGTCTTTGGGAGTCCCAGTGGTCATTGCATTGATCAGAGTTCTAAAATTTTGCAAAGCTGTTTTTCTTTTTGTTGTTATAAACTGTTATTGTTTTACTCATTTCTCTCAGCATCAGCTCGTATGAGTCTTCCATTTTCCTCATCATTTCTTATGTTTCTCTTATATTCACATACCATAATTTGTTCAGCTATTCCCCATTTGATGGACATCTCCTTAGTTTTCAGTCTTTTGCTACTATAACAACGACAAAAAGCTGCCATAAGTATTTCCATACATATGTGTATTTTTTGTCTTTTATCACTTTGTAGCTGGCAACTAGGTGGTACACTGGGTTGAGTGTTGGGTCTGGTGTGAGGAAGAGCTGAGTTGAAATCCAGCCTCAGACACTTAATGGCTGTGTGACCTTGGGCAAGTCACTTAACCCCTGGTTGCCTCACCTGTAAATGGAGATAATAACAGCGTCTATCTCCCAGGTTTGATGTGAGGATCAAATGAGATAACATTTGTAAAAATACTTAGCACAGTGCCTGGCATATAATAGGCACTAGATAAATACTTATTCCTTTCCCTTTTCCTGCCTCTCCTCCACCCCTACTCCCCTCACATGGAATACACAGTTTTGTATCTACTTACTTTTCTTAATTATATTTAACCTGGAGACTTTTCAGTTTGGCAGCATCTGTCAACATTTGCATACACTTTCATGAACCCTGGGTCACCTCTAGTCCATGAAGAGGCATCTGAGTTGGATTTTGGGGATATACTTTAGTACCTACATCTTAAATTCTATAATTAGAGATTAGGCTAAACATTTCGTACCCTTGGATCCCCTTTTACAGTGTCAATACTGTTGGAAGGAGGATTACATTAAATCTCTAAAAGTTGACCTTAGGGCAGCAGGAGGACCCTGGGGACCAGACCTTGGGGGTGGGGGTAGGGGTAGGGAAGGAGCTGAAGATCGAAGGAAAGGACACAGAAAAGGGTAGGAGCAGCAAGGCAAATCTGGGCAACGTTTCAATTTTGCTCGAGGCTGATAATGAAAACTGTCAAGTTCACAGGATTTAGAGCTGGAAGTGACCACAGGATTGGGAAGATGCCCAGTGTTTGTTCCTAGGGTTTCTCCCTGCTCCCCCCACCATAGGCCTGCACAGAAATCATCTCTCAAAGATGAGGAGGGAAGTCCTCCCCTTCGTTTCCAACAAATCCAAGAAGGAAAATCCTCTGACTCCCTTGACAGCCTGCTCATCCCACAGATAAACAGCCCTGACAGTCAGGAAGCTTGGCTGCTGAGCTAACTTACCTTCCCCTGCCACAGTCGAAACTCATCTCAGTGGACGATTAATATTAAACTTGGCATTGAACTTTTCTCCTTAATGGTAAAACAGACTGCTCTTTGGGACTTAATGAAAACCCATTTGTTTCATGCAGGTGAAACTTTTTTTTTTTAAGCTTTGCAAAGCTTTCCTCCTCATCCAGCATCCAACATTACTTGCATTGTTTTCAAATAAGTGGAGATTTGCTGATGATGGCTATGTCACTGCTCTACAGGTATGAGCGTGTTTGCCAAGTCCAGAATAAAACAGCTGGAAAGTGAGCTCCTTCCTTCTACATCCAGAGACATGTAAAGCAAGGTGATGGATGAGGCTGGGAAGGATGATTTGCAGTCTTCTTGCCTTTGGGCACAGGCAGGTCCTAGTATACAAATTAAAATCCCCTTTAAAATGCCTAGATATTTTTCAGGGCAACTTCACCAAGTCTATCCTGCTGTGCCCTTGTGTCAGAAATCACCATGTTCCAAGCTCAGCTTTGTAATAACAACAACAAAATACCTTATATTTGTGTTATGTTTCACAGTTTGTAAAGAACATTTACATACATTTTCTCATTTGATTTTCACAACTGCCAGTGGTGGCCACTACCTTGGAAGAATATTGAATAGGCCAGCTATTTAGGCTTTCCTCAGGTATGAACACTTGGCAGTGTGAGCCTGACCTTGAAGCCTCCCTGCCAGGAGAGTAATACCACAGAGAGAGATGTCAGATTCTGTAAAGTGAAAAGAGCCAGTATCCCAGATTACACTAGTTTGGTGACATCTTTTTGACTTTGACTTTGGAAGCTTCTGGGAAAGAGAAATCTGGAAAAATTCATCCTCCTTCATGTGAGCCCTATAGGAGGGAGGAAGGTGGGTGGAGTCTAGCTGTGAGTATGATCTCTGGATGCTGTTTCCCTTGTTCCTTTCCCTTGGATACTGGCAGGCTGCACCTGTAGGATGGGGCTCCTGGAACTGATGGTATACCTCACATGTAGCAATGTGATGAACAAATGAATTGGTGCAGTGAATAGAGGGCCAGGCTCAAAATCAGGAAGACTCATCTTCCAGAATTAGAATCTGGCCTCAGATACTTGCTAGTTGGGTGACCCTGGACAAGTCACCTAAGTCTTTTTGTCTCAGTTTCCTCATCTGTAAAATGAACTGGAGAAGGAAATGGCAAACAATTCCAGTATTCTTCCCAAAAAGGGTCACAGAGAATCGGACACGATTGAAATGACTGAACACATATGTGCAAAGCACAGTACTAAATCCCAGGGTACAACTGGAAAAGTAATGAAGTCGCCACTCCCAAGGAGCTCACATAATAAAGAAGGTGACGACACATATAGAAGGTCTTAGCTGCAAGTCAGATGGAAAGGTCCCACGCACCTTAGGAGCAACTCATCCATCAGCTTTTCCTTCTCAGAAATGAACTCTATGGGATAAAAGTTGAGTAGTCTTCATTCTAAGTTTGAATCCAATCTACCAAGGGAAAGCATGGGTTTGTATTTGAGTCTTGCTATACCTATTCAGTAAATATCCATTTTTTGAAAAAACAACTAATTGATGTTAAGGAGAGATCAACTTGTCACAATGATATTGGGGCAATAATCATTGATGATTGAGATTAGAGAGAACACATTGGATATGGGCTCGTGAACATATTACCAGAGAAACACCTTAATCTGCCAAAGTTACCTTTAGGATCCTGAGGGGAATAGCTAGTCACATTCTGTGAACTCATTCTACCAGTGAAGTAGGAATGTTTTTCCCATTTTTGGAAAGAGATTAAAATTTCTTTCCAAATATCGATTCATTTCCATCATCGATCTTGTCAGACAAAGATTGGGCGGCCACCTGATCTTTTGGTTTCTAGTTAGAAACAGGTCACACGTACAATTTGAGGTGAAGAGAAAAATCTGAAGGTAAGCACATGAATGAGTACTAGCTGCTTTTGACTGAATCAAGCCCTTTGCCTTTTCTTTCATCTCTTCTCTTAATCAACAGGAAGTTGGATAGTGCGGGTAGTGAGAATCCTTTCAGTTAGAGAAACACAGTCCTCCAGTACTCTAGAGCCAGTATCCAGCCATTAGATTCTTTTCTTGCCACTACTCACTTTTCTTTTTCCCACCTGGTGTGGGAGGCATAACTAGAAGAAGAATAACTCTTCTCTTTGGGCTTTCCTCCCAGAAGCCTCCAAATTCAAGTTAAAAAAAATAGCACTAAATTTTTAACTCTAGGAAAGAGCCTACTCTCCAGTTCTAAAGTCTAGCATCCATAGCAATGTTTCCTGGGTAGGGAGCTTGTGAGACCAGGGTTACAGCAGAATGGATAGCACTCAGCCCTTAGCATATCTTGAATGCATTGTCATTTACCTCTTTATGTGAATGTTCCCCCTCCCAAATTAGACCATAATTTCCATGAGGACAATTGCTAGATGGAGGTGGCTTTTTTCCTTGTTAAAAAGTAAACCTGTAGGGGTGGCCAGGTGGCTCAGCGAGTAAGAGCACTGGCTCCAGTGTCGGGATGACCTGGAGATCAAATCCCGGCTCAGACACTTAGCACCCACCCAGAAACACCTGGCTGTGTAACCTTGAGCAAGTTACTTAACCCCAATTGCTTAGGGGCGGCCAGGTGGCTGAGTGAGTAAGAGGACTGGCTCTAGTGTGTCAGGATGACCTGGATCAAATCCGGGCTCAGATACTCAGCACCACACCCAGAAATAACTGGCCATGTAACCTTGAGCAAGTTACTTAACCCCGATTGCTTTAAAAAAAAATAAAACTGTGCATTTGATCCTGAAGAGTGCTGATCTTTGAGTCAGGAATAGGGGTGCAACCTTCCCTCTGATACCTACTAGCTGTGCAATTTTGGGTGAGTCACAGTCTTTTGAAGATCTGACTTCATCTATGAAACAGGAACACCAATACTTTCACTACTTACCTAATAGGATCATTGTGAGGAAAGTGCTTTGCAAATATTAAAGCACAATCTAAATGTTAGCTGTTCTTATTGTTGCTGTCATTATCATTATTGTTAGAATATATGATATTATGATTATTATCTGTTTTGGGGTTTTGCCTTATTCATTCTTCTCTACTCCTTTCCCTCTATACAAAAACACACTCAGACTTCCCCATCCAAAAACCAAACAAAATTGTCTCAGATATCATCCTATTTCTTCCCTCCCCTTCATTGCTAACCTCTTAGCAAGGACAATCTATGTTTGTTGTCTCCAGGTCCTTATTGCTCTTTTACTCAGCAACTTGCTAAAATCTGGCTTTGATCCCAACCACTTTGAAACTAGGTCACCAATGACCTCCTAATTGACAAATCTAATGGTCTTTTCTTTTCTCAGTCCTCATCCTTTTTGACCTTCCTGCAGCAATTGATACTACTAAGTATTCTTCATTGACTCCTTGGCTTTCTGTTTTCTGCTATGTAAGGGTGTCTCCCAAGTCTCTCATCTCAGCCTCCTTTTCTTCTCATCCTTTGAGACCTTATTCAGTTCCATGGCTTCAACTACCACCTCTAATCATATGATTTCCAGATTTCCAGTTCCAGCCCTTTAAGCTTCAGTTTCACATTTCCAAATACCCCCTGGACATCTCTGCTTGGACATCCCGCTGGTGCTTCAAACAACGTATCCAAAACCACTTCCTTACTTTCCCTCCAAAACACGCCTCTCTTTTTCATTTACTTATTTCTATTGATGGCAGAAACATCTCCCAGTCACCTGGGCTTGACATTTCACTTTCTTTCGGATCTTCTCTCTCTTACCTTTGGCATCCAATCAATTGCTAAGTCCTGTGGATTCTCATTTCATAATATTTCTCAAGTCTGTCTCCCCCTTTCTACTTCTACTGCCACCCTTTAGTCTAGGACTTCATTACTTCTCCTCTAGATGACTGTAATTATTTTCCTCACTGATCTTCCTGTC
The DNA here is from genome assembly GCF_028583685.1 of Petaurus breviceps papuanus. Taxonomy (NCBI): domain Eukaryota; kingdom Metazoa; phylum Chordata; class Mammalia; order Diprotodontia; family Petauridae; genus Petaurus; species Petaurus breviceps. The sequence continues at coordinate 3,925,198 of NW_027187273.1, read as the reverse complement.
CCCAGTCTTGTTCTTTTCTAATCCATCTTTCACACTGCTGCCAAAGAAATCTTTCTAGTGCCCCAGTCTGATCATATTAGTCCTCTCCTTTAAAGTCTTCAGTGACTCCTCTTGAATACCAAATAAAATATAAATTCCTTCTCTGGGCATTGAAGACTCTCTACAATAAGGCTTTAAATTACCTTTGTAGCCTTATTTCACAATATTCTCTTTAGCAAACTGAATTCTGGGTAAACTCATGGCTCATTGTGCCCTGACCTCATTCTGCCTTCCTCTGTAAATATGAATGTTCAGTTCCTGTCTGGAATAGAAGCCTCCTAAGTCCTCCCTTCTCTGCCCATTGGAGTACTTTCCTTCCTTAAAGACCTCCCTCTAGGACCACCTCTTTCATTAGACCCTACCCATAAGAAGTAATCCCTGACTCCTCAGATCTTTTATATCACCTTATTTGATTTTGCTGGGGGCATTTCATTATTTTTCAACTTGTATTATAATCATTTGCATACATGTCTCAAACTTCTCACTCAGTGGCATGCTGGTAAATGTTTACAATGGACTCTCCAGGAAAAAAATGAACCTAGTTTTAAACTTTAATCTACTGTTATTAACATGTTCTCCTTCACTCTCTATCACTTGAGTTTATAAAATAAAAAAACACCAAAATTAATCCCTGTTTGCTTTCGCAGATAACCAGGATGTAAATTCTCACACTGAAAATTAGCTATCTTGTTTTTCAACCAGTTCAAGATAATTACAGCACATGCCAGTACTAGACCAGAGGTGCCAAATACAAAAATTGCTGGCCTCTTTGTGACCAGCAACACTAGAGTGAGAGCTGAAGCAGATTAATATATAATTGGGAAATATTTAACAAAATAAATAAGAATATAATAAAACATAGATACTGCTATTGTGTGGTTTTCCAGCTCCATAGGGATCCTTGTGTATAGTTTAGTGACCCTTCATTTCTATCTGAGTTTGACATTTCTGGACTAGAAATTATCAAAACTAATAAATAGAAAGGTAGATCAATGGAACAGAGTAGACATATCATTTACAGCAGCAAATGAATATAGTAACCTTGTATTTGATAAGTGTAAAGACTTAAAATTTTGAGATAAGTATTTATTTTTTGGTAAAAAATTGCTAGGCAAACTGGAAAGCAGTCTGGCAGAAATTGGGCATAGCCCAGTTTCTTATACCATTTACCAAGATAAGGTCAAAATGAATACATGACTTAGATATAAAGAGAGCTATTAGAAGAAAATTTGAAGAATATGGAATATATTACCTACCAGACTTATGGATTTATGAACAATTTATAATAAGCAAGAGACAGAGAGCAGAGTGAGGTGATATTGCAACTGTATTAAATTCAAAAAGTTTTGTACAAACAAAACAAATGGAGCCAAAATCAGAAGGAAAGCAGAAAATTGGGGGAAAATTTATAGACAGTTCCTCAGATAAAGATCTTATATCTCAAATATATAAAGAAATGTGTCAAATCTATAAGTATATAAGTCATTCTCCAATTGATAAACAAAGGATATGAACAGGTAGTTTTCTGATGAAAAAATCAAAACAATTTATAGTCATATGAAAATGCTCTAAATCATTATTGGTTAGAGAAATGCAAATTAGAACATCCTTCAGATATCATTTTACACCTATCAGATTGGCTAAAGTGATTGATAAATGTTGGAGGAGATAAAATTGAGAAACTAATTCACTGTTGGTAGAATTGTAAACTAATTCAACCATTTTGGAGAGCAATCTGGAATTATGCCCAAAGAGTTATTAAACTTCCTATGCCATTTGATGTGGCAATGCCATTATTAGTTCTATTTCCAAAGATGATTAGGGAAAAAGGAAAAGAACCTATATGTTCTGAAATAAATTTAGGAGCCCTCTTTGTGGTGGCAAAGAACTAGAAATTATGGGGATGCCCATCAGTTGGGGAATGGTTGAGCAAATTGTGGTATGTGATCATGATGCTACTGTGCTATAAGAAATGATTAACTCATTGATTTTAGAAAAAACATGGATAGACTTCCATGAAATAATGAAGAGCAAAATGAACAGAACCAAGAGAACATTGTACCTGGTAACAGCAAGAATTTTTAAAGAACTTTGAGCAACTAAGTCATTTTGACTACTATAAATACCCAAATTAACTTCAAAGGACCTATGGACCTATCTGCTTCCAGAGAAAGAACTGATAAATAGCTGTATAGAATGATTTTACACATACACACATATGTATTTATAAATAGACACACACATTTGTGTCTAATAGTAGTCACCTGTAGGATGAGGGAGGGAAGTGGAAAAAAATGTTGCATGATAACTTTATTAAATATTCTTAAAATATTAAGTTTTATGTAATAAATTTGCAGTTTCATGTAAAATAATCTCTTTTTTTTCCAAAAAATTTCTACTGTTATGGAAATGCTTGTTTATTTCATAAATTAAAAAGAAAAAAAGAAAAGTCAGGTAAAAGTTGACATCATAAATGGCAGGGAATAAAAGATGGGCACAATGGATAGGAGGCTGGGACCAGACTCATGAAGTCTCATCTTCTCCAGCTCAATATTGCCTTAGACACTTACTAGCTATGTTGTGTGACCATGAGCAAGTCACTTAACCCTGTTTGCCTCAGTTTCCTCATTTGTAAAATGAGTTGGAGAAGGAAATAGCAAACCACTTCAGGATCTTTGCCAAGAAAAACCCAAAATGGAGTCACAAAGAGTTGGACATGACTGAACTGAAGATGGATTGGTCATGCATGAAGAGTGACAGATAACCAAGACACAGATACATGCTCCGTTGCTATCTAGCACAATATTAAGAGAATTAGAGTAAGGCCCCCAGAATGCTGGGGCACGGAAATCTTCTTTGGTGAGTTTAAGGGAAGACATGGCCAAGAGTCACACAGGATGGACAGGTCTATATGGATTCTGATCTTCATCATTGGAGTTAAGATGTATATTAATGAGACCAGAGATCCATTATACTATGTTTATAGAACATTACATATTTCAAAAAATTTCCATCTGCATTATTTTTTGATCCTCATAATAGCCCAACCCTGAGGTAGGTAAAAAAAATGTTATTGTACATCTTTTATAACTGTGGAGGCTGAAGTTCGATTAATTTGAATATCTTGCCCAAAGGTCACCCAGACAAAAGGGGATGGGGCAGAGCTGGGAATAAAACTAGGGCTTAAGAATTATGAAGGAGAAGGGATGGCAGATTTGGAGTCAGACTTTTTACAAATTGTATTAGAATGCTGGTTCTACTACTTACTACCTATGTGACTTTGAATAAGTCACTTTCCTCTTTTGGTCCTAGTTTCATTTCTAAAATTAAGGGATTAGAATAAATGATCTCTAAGACCCATCAGCAGGGCATCTGGGTGGCACAGTGGATAGAATGACAGGCCCGGAGTCAGGAAGACCTGAGTTCAAATCCGGCCTCAAATGCTTACTAGCTGTGTGACACTGGGCAAGTTACTTAACCCTGTTTGCCTCAGTTTTCCTCATCTGCAAAATGAGCTGGAGAAGGAAATGGCAAACCACTCCAGTATCTCTGCCAAGAAAACCACAAATGGGGTCATGAAGAGTTGGAAGTTTAGTTGGAACAACTGAAATGTCTGAACGACAACAAGATTCCATCAAGCCCTAAATGTTTATGATTCCATATACAGTGCTTTCTCCATTAAACTACAGTTATCCCTTCTACATTACAGGTTAGGGGCATGGCACACCCATGATCTGGAAAATCTGCATAACATTTTTTGGCCCTCCCTTTGTACCACAGAAGAAATCTGATTTTTTTCTTTTATGGGGTATTTACAGAATCTTATTGTAAAATTTGGATTAAGTATTTGGTCATAGGCTCTGTGTCATCTTCTGAACTTAGCATGTCATCTGCAACTTCTGTAAAACTCAACAAAAATTCACATTTAATTTCTTATGCTGACCTGTGATATACTGAAACTATGATATTGTTGTTTGTCTGTCATTCTCAAAAAGAACCATGATATCAGGGAGGTGATGCCATGACATGCAAGTGAATTAGATTTAAGTGAAGGAGGGCTGTGCAAAGTCACCAGCCTCACTTTTTCCTTCAGAGTCATCTCAGTCTAGTGACTAGAGGGGGAAAATTGGATGTGGAAGGGATAACTGTATATTGCTGAGTTGTAACTTTGACTTACTAATTTCAAAAAAATAAAATACATGATATAGAGCAAAATTCAAAGGAAGGTACAATGTAGTGTATTTGTAATTAAATCATAGTTTCATGTATTTTATTTTAAACCTTCCTTTAGTGTGCTAGGTCAAGAAGGACACGTAGGTGCTTTCACTCATCCTTTGACCCATTCAGTAACAAGACAGACCTTTTATTTACCTGCTTTAAGGGCCAAAATACATCATGGCTTTTCCACAACTCATCCTGCTCTATTCGCTAAGGAAATTTCATTCCTATCTTTAACTATTTATCACTCCTATGAGAAAAAGTGATAAGTACTTCCTGAACACTCCAATTAGCTCTCAGGGCACTTCCTTCTTATGCAGCCTTCCCAGCACCTCCTTTTGCACTCTTAAAAATTTCTTTCCTTCTTTCATATAGGTTGCCTAGAAAAAAAAAAGCAGTTACAGAAGCATGAGTGTATAATGCATAAATACCTTCTCCACTCCCCTTCCACCCCCAAACAGGAGGTTATTCTGGCTCCCTGCCTGTAGTTTTCTCTCAATAATACAGCATCCATATTGTGAGCTCTTTAAAGAAACTATAATATCTGGGTAATGCACACAGGCAGAACCCATTTTCATTTCATCCTGCCTGGCACACGTTAAGAAGTTCAGTATGATACTGTTAGTTCAGTGTCTTGTCTTTCTTTGGGAGTTTGTGGAAAACACATAAATAATTTCAGGTTTTGGAGACATTTTCAAGATATGGGGATATGAATCCTGAGTGGAATTGCCAATAGATAGACCTGAATTCTATAGAAACATTTGGAAGCCTTAAGAAGGGAGGTGGAATACATGGAGACACTACGCTGGTCTGTTTAAGAACTACATCTGGACAGTTAAAGCTCAGAATGGGATGAATGAGGCCTGTGAAATGTGAGAACAATAACAAAAAGGGCTGTTGGGAGTAAGAAGAAAAACACGGAAAGGATAATCTTTCTGCTCAGAGAAGATGATGTAAAATTAACAGATGTCAGAAAAATGACTATCCCCCCGTCTAGTAAGGAGAATGATCTTCAAATTGTAAAGGGTAGAACAAATGAAGATAAACGGGAATTGAAATCTCAGCTAGGTGATGAGACAGTCAGTTAGTGCCTAGGCACTTTCACTGAGTCCATATCTGCAGGTCCAGGTGAATTATATCCCAGGGCACTGAAACCATTTATAGATGGGATCATAGAGCTGCTGCTGTGGGTAATCTCTGAGGCATGATTAAACAAGGTCTGCTAGACAGGGGCTGTGTTTAATATATGTGCATTTTTAACCAGTTTGCCTTTCAAGACCCTGAAAAATCATAAATGTTTGTTAATGTTGATGTTAATGATGAATATGGCTGGTATGCATTGTCCATTCCATTCATTTGGTAGCTATGTATTGCCTTTTGTCTTATGTAAACAATTATTTATTGAATGCTATTAAAATTTTCACATGTTTATCTTTTTTCCCCATTGAGGCTGCAAGCTCCTTAAGGGTAAGGACCAAACTTTCTGCCTTGTATCCCTTAGAATACTTGCATGACATCTTCCACGTAATAATCATGTGTTGATTGCACGAGCCTTTGATGTTTAATGAAACTTAGCTTAAGTTCTAAAGGAACTCTCACCCTCTCTACCTTCCTTTATAAAAACCAACCTTAGTGGGCTCTCAGAACTCTCAGTTGATATGATGTATAGATAAATACATAGTTGCATACACAGTGTAATTTAAAGAGTGCTAGATAGGGTCCTCTTCCCCAAAATACATGAAATTTCAGTGCCTGAAATTCTCCTATTGAAAAGTCATTCTTTAAGATTAACAATTTTTTTTCTTTTTGATGCAAAGAATGCTGATACACAACTATGATCCCTGTTACTGGAGAGGCTGAGGTTGGTGGATCTCTTAAGCTTGGGATCTCTAAATTGCGGTAGGGCTAAAGCTGATATGATATCCTGGCTAAAGCTGGCACCAGGATGGTGAGGGCCCAAGAGTGAGGGCACCACCAGACTGCTCAAGGAGTGGTAGAGTGGCCTACTTTAGAAACAGAGCAGGACAAAGCATGATCAGCAGTAGGTTTGGGCCTGTGAGTAACCACTGAGCTTTCCTCTTGGGTGAGATAGAATGAACTAGTCTAAAAAAATTATATCCTTGTAAGATGCAGATGACCCTGGGAGGACTAGCACATTAAATAATTATTAGTCATTAATCCCTTTGTCTGAATTGGGTTAAACTGATGACGATAGATTTTGAGAAAAACAAAGATTTAAGGCTAGGTCCAGAACATAGAACACTCCCCATAAAAGGGGCATGTTGTGGTAGTAATTGAGCATCCTGGGGTCAGCAGAAGGGTATTGGGAGTATGGGGGGAAAGGATGCTGCAGCCGGGATAGGAGGAGACCAAAGATAAGCTTCGTCTACTTAACAGTTTTGCCAAGGGCTGCCCCTGCTTGGGGCACCTTGTTAGGGAATATGTTCTCACCTTCAACAAGCAGCATTGCGGAAAATCAGTCTAACAATCCATTGTTATGAATTTCATACTTTCTCTGGGGACTTAAATGCAATCCTTAGTGTGGGAGAATACTGTAATGGAATCTTGGTAAGAACATTACAGGACAATGTCTTAGGTGTATTTAGGCAGAGGCAGAATCCAAATAAAAAGCAGCAAGCATTTAAAACCTCCTCCTGCCTTTAATGTTCTCGCTAATGATACCAATGAAAATGAATTTGTTTGGTATTGATATGCACGTCATATGCATGCTCTACAGAAACCCTATAATTTGGCATTAGTTAAATGTACCATTAAAATGAAGTGTTCGCTAAAAAGCGGCACTGTCGTTTACCAACCTTGAAGGCACTTGCTGAAACTATATTAAGCTTCTGAAACTATATTAAGCCACCCCCATTCGAGGTTCCTCGGTGTTCTGTGCATTGCCGATTGAAATCCGTTTTGGGGAGGAAAAAGAGCCTAAAGGACTCTAGATTTTCGTGTGCATTGTAACTTTAGGGATCTGGCTGATATTTCTAGGAGAGGATGAAAAAAGTGAGGTCCAAGGAGGGTCTGCCTGTTGTAAATAGCCTGACCTTGGGCAAAATATTGGGTCTGGGAAGTTTATATGCCTGACTCTATCACTTTCTTTCCTCTGCTAGGCACCCAAAGCTTTTGGGCCACCTCAAATTCTCTTCTATCAAGGAGGAAAGGAATCTGAGAAGCAAAAATATGAGACGCAGCAAACTTTGTTTTGGCACCCTCCCACTTCTAACTCCCGCTTCATAGTTCTTTTCCTCTTTGTGCATTACTATTGACCGCTACCTTTTGCCCCATAAGAATTTGGTATTATCGCCCCTTGAACACCCAAGACACCAACTACAGGTCACCATTGAGTTTATATTCCCTGCATGGTGCTGTAGCTCTGGGGTTCTATGGGAAGTGGTGGGGTTGTGTCTGGGATTTCAGGGATTAGTAGATCTCCTGTGATAGGGTGAAGAGTTGGAGGAAGACTCCGAAGAAGGCCATAGGAGAAAATCTGGGCATGTGACTCGGGTACCGAGGGAGCCATGGCACCAGGTAACCAACATGATACAGTGTGGGCAGTAAGGGATATTATGGTAAGCAAGGGGTGAGGGGCACCTGGATAATTGGGTGGAAAGTTGTGGGGAAAATAGAGATCCCACAAGAGAGGGTGGTTTGAATATTAATCAGAGTTTCAGTCCTTGAGAGCTAAGTATGGCCCCAGTCACATAGGAACTGAGGTATGGAGAGTAGTCGTCAGTGAGAGAGAGACTTTGACATGGGGAATGTCAGGTGCCAAGTCATACAAGTTGTAGGGTCTGTTATAATGGATTCCTAAAGCCCATTTGCTAGAACCAGGGTGCAAGGTTAGTCAGAGAGGGATCAGCAAAAAAAAGTGATCTGGGCCTAATTTGTCTGAGTGATGGACCCAGAAGTTCTTTTTTACTTGCCTAAGACCTAATTGGTCTCAGAGCTGGAGAAGGACTGCGACTATAAGTAGGGAATAAGGGGCCTGAGCTGGAAGGCTTCAGGGACAGGGAGCCAGGTCTATCATTAAAATTTTGAGCTCTGGACTTTTCTCCCCACATTTGCTCCTCAAAATTTGCTTGTTCTGCATCCTATTCTTGTAGGACCATGGGATTCATCTCCTATGAAAGCAAAGGGCAAGGTCTCTGAGACAGTGGAACATAATGAGAATAAGCATTTTTGGGAGGGGTGTGTGGGAAGTGAAATAAAAAATCTAGGCACTTTCTGGACAGCCCAGGCTCTGTGTGTGTGTGTGTGTGTGTGTGTGTGTGTGTGTGTGTGTAGGTGGGGTGGGCAGCGGAGGAGCAGCAGGGCATTAGGTACCTGGAACAGTGCTAGAGTGAGTCTATGACAGCTCATAGGCATCAGAATATACACAATAAAAGAATGCTATAACTCAGATACATAAGTTCAGAACTGGAAAAGACCTTATAGATTATTTTGCCCAATCCTTTTGTTTTACAGGTGCAGAAATTGAGATTCAGTGAGAGTGACTTGTCCAAGGCCAAATGCCAGTTGAAGGTTAGAACAGGAAGCCTGACTTCTTGACTTCGTCCCTCCCTCCCTCCCTCCCTCCCTCCCTCCCTCCCTTCCTTCCTTCCTTCCTTCCTTCCTTCCTTCCTTCCTTCCTTCCTTCCTTCCTTCCTTCCTTCCTTCCTTCCTTCCTTCCTTCCTTCCTTCCTGCTTTCCTTTCTTTCTCTTTTCTTCATTTTTTCCTTTCTTATCAAATGAGATAATATTTGTAGAATGTGTCCTGAGATGTAACGTTTTAAAGGTTTGAGGAGACAGGATAGTGTCTACTTTTGACTGAATGGAATGACTTAATCAAGCATTTCTGGTTTCCCATTTTTATGAAGTCCTGGGAGGCCAGAGTAAAGGGAATTCACCTGCTGCTGCATATGCCCTTTATGGAACTGGTATAACTAGATTGACTGAACTCTTTAGGAGATCTGGAGAAAATTAGCTCAGGGTTATACATTAAACATCATCCCTTTCTTCCTGGAATCTCCCCAGACCCAACTAGATATGATTCTGTTTCTCTAGTCTTTTTTATTCATTTGTCTTTGGTTTGAGTGGTGACAAAGAGACAGAGCCTACAACCCTTTAGTTTCCTCTCTTACCACCCCTGGGAACTCCTTCCCCTCTTTTCTGCTCAATGCTATGTCCTCTCTTTCATCTGGGCTATTTTCTGCAAATCTCTCTGAACAATTTCCACACCTCTTCCCAGGTGTCTGATGTAATAGCATTCATCAAGAGTCAGTCTAATCCACTAAAAAGCCTCTCTTGAATGGACATAGGATAAAGGTGGAAAAGAACTTGATAAAAAGAATGAATTTGCAGTGAGCCAAAGGCAGGAAAAATTGACTTGATAAAAGAACAGAGCTGTCAAATACTTAGATTTTCCTTTGTTCCAGAACCCTTTGAAACCCTATTTCATACAACAGAGCCAACTTAAATAAATATCTGCTAAAGGAAGGGGGTGTCACTAAAAGGCTACAATGTCACTGCAACAAGGTTATCCATCTAAGGTTTCAGAGGTGGGAGACGTATATTATGGTGTTTCTGAAGCATTTAATCTTGAGCAATGGAGGCCCAGTTATTTCTAACTTTATAACAGAATGAAATTGCACAAAGAAGTTACATTTCAAAGGACCAGTTGTTAGATAGGAAATTGAATTCACAGAGGGAAAAAAAAATGTGTCCCAGAAACTGTGACGTGATTATCTGGAAAACATAGGATTATAGATAGTATATTTATTCAGAGGCAAAAAGGATTGCCCCCTTTGGGAATGGCTGTTGTCATTGTTGGGGAGGCTTTTTGTCCAACTTTTTAGTAATCTAAGTCTGAGTTGATTTTCTGAGTGAATTTGAGTTTTGTTGAAGAAGTATGTGTATGTGTGCATGCATGTGTGTGTGTGTTATGTGCAGCACTGTCGGAATATTTCTACAACTCTCTTTGAGATACATAAGTCAGTTTGGAATTTATTTCTCTCAAATCCTTTCTCCAATTCAATTTCACATGCCAAAGTTTTTTTTCCCTTCTAGTTTCAGTTAATTTATAAAATAACACAGGTTTAGAGAATCTAGGGGAATATGTTTAATGGTCATAAAAACCATGACTACACCCAGTTATATTTTAAGAATATATGCTTAGGCTGAGCATTATGGCATACATCTGTAACCTTGGCTACTGGGAAGGTTGAAACTGATGGATCTCTTGAGCTCAGTTGTTCTGAGCTACCCTCTGTCACCAGTACTGAGCCCTAGGAGTGGGGTGGGGTCATCAGGTGATCTAAGGAGGGGTGAACAGACATGGGCTCCTTGGGCAGCCTGCTAACTCCCTAATCTTGGGAGCCCACCATATTGTTGTAAAACTTCATGTGGGCATCCATTCTACTTTAGCCCAGTACAACTTAGAACTTTTATGCTCAAGTAATCCACCAACTTTATGCATAATTCATGGAACTATGTCCTTTGTTCAGCGACTAACCCTTATTTTCTTATTTTATAAGTATAATGGTTTTCTGGAGACAGATTTCTGTAGGCAAAGCCAGACTCCAGGGACTAGTTGCAAGGATCCCTGGGAAATGTAGCACGTTATTTCAAAGAGACAACGTAACCTTCCCTAACTGGGAAGAGATTGGATCTTTTTTTGTAGTGGGGAATGGACTGATCAGGGTCCTGCAAACTCTAGAAGTTTTTTTAACTGCTCTAAGAAGGGGATGAAGAGGAGTGGCCTCAGCATTAGCAACAGAAGCAACAATGAAAGACTGTGCATGAGAACTGACCATCAGCTTTAAGTGTATGGAACCTTTGTTCATTTGCTGCTCTGCTCGGTTTGAAAGAAGCCATCTGGGAAATGATCAAACTGTGCTTCCGATGAGATACTACTGGGACATAGTGAATGGATCCACTCAACTTTTTCCCCTCTGTTTTATCAGCACCTGGCTAACACTGTTTGCTTCTAAATGTTTCCTGTTCTATTTAAGATGCTTCCATGCTATTTCAATAGCATTTAAATTTTTTTTTTGCTTTACATAGAAATCATACCTGATCTCAATTGTTTTCTGAATATGCATCTTTGTAAATAAGAAGTGTAAATGTGGGGGAGCCAGTGGATATCTGAATATAGAGAATTACAGGTCTCAGATCCTTGTTTCCTGCCTGATGATCAGAGATCACTCTGATCTCGAGGCTCAGAATGCTTAGAATGTTTTATAAATAAACTATTTTTAAAAGTTAACTTTGGAGAGAAACAGAAACATATGGAGTGGGGCTAACTTGCTTCTGGGCTACTGTCAAGGATCAATAAACAGCTTAAGAAAATGTACTTTCTAAAGATTTTTTAAAAAATTAAAATGTTTAACTAAATTTTTGTGTTAAATGTATAAATATTTTTTGTGTTAAAATGTATAATTTTTCATGTTAAAATGTATAAATGAATTTACTAAAACCCCCCAAAACAAAAATAGTCCTTAAAAAAGGTCATTCTGTCATTGCTTTTACTTGGGTATTTTAAGGGATATTTGTTCTCACTAATAAAGCATTTCTTTTTGCCAGCGAAGGTATTCAATACTTAACCAATAATCTTTTCTCATTCTGTGCTTCTCTTGTCCATGTCCTCTTCTATGAACACAGCTAGACCTGGAGGGCCTTAGAGGTCATCTAGTCCAACTCCCTTATTTCAATATGATGAAGGTAAGACTCAGGGAGGTTAAGTGATTTGCCAAAAGTTATACATGTAAGCTCTCTATAGGAAATCTACATGATTCTTGGGTGAGCTGGGTGCCAATATCTGTATCTTTTGACATTTCACGGATACCAGTGGAATATATGGACTGCCAGTCTTTTGTTTCATACTCCTGCAATGTGGCCACCCCAATTCCCTTTCAATCATATATCTGTCTAATGATATAGTTTATATTTCTTTGTGTGTGTGTGTGTGTGTGTGTGTGTGTGTGTGTGTGTATTTTTTGCTGGTAATATGCTATAACCCATTTTTACTCTCTATATACCTCTCCATTGCTTTTTATATAACCTACAAATTTGATCCTCTATAAATTATTATATTCTGTGATTTGCAACCACATAGTACAGCTGAAGGAATATTTGGAACTTTAAAGAAAATACTGCTTTTTGTTTCTGGGAGAGGCTGAAGACCATTAAAAACACTGCCCGATTTCCCCAAAATAACACAACTCACTCTCTTCCATTTAAATTCTGGAATCAGTTGATTATCCATTTGTAATATTTTCATAGGATGCATGTAGTGCTTTATGAGCTATCCATCTAATTGCATATCAATGTTTGGGCACAAATAGGAACATCTAGAGGACTTTACCATATACAGGAGGTCTCTTTCATTTAAAATCTGTGTTGGGCATCCTTTATGATGGTGTAAAGCCTACATCTCCAATCAGGGGTTTTTAATTCCATTTAACAAAAATTTATTGAGCACTTCAGCATTGAGCTAAGTACTTAGACTATAACAACAAAAATGAGTCATTGGCTTTAGGGAATTTACATTCTAGTGAGTGAAAACAATATGAACACAGATAAGTATTTATAAAATGTATTGTGCAAACAGACAAAGCTCTCCTGTTTCCCTCTCTTAGATATTAAGAAAACATTTAAAAGTCACTACTCTGAAGTCTTTGGATTATTCTGAAAGAGAAAATTTAGCAGTCTTTCTCTGAGTTCTACAACAATATTCTGGTGCTTCCCTTTCTCTCTGATGATCCAGGAAGTATTCCTCTGTTCAGTTAATTAGGGGAGTAACTGGACAAGGGCAGGGGACCCTTAAATGATACACCTAAGATTTGGAGTCCTTTCCCAAAACCCCAAAGGGATTATGATAATGACTGACCTAAGAGAATATAATAACGATTCACCTAAGAGAAGGAAGCAGTCTCCTGGGTAAGGGAGAGCCCCTGTAGGAAGGGGTCATAGAAAAAATATTATTGTTTTCCTACTTCTGCTCACTTCACTCTGTGTCAATTCATAAGTCTTCTCAGTTTGCTCTGATACTGTCTATTTCATAATTTCTTATGGTACAATAATATTCCTCTACATTCATAAAACTCAATTTGTTTAGCAATCTCCCAATAGAAGTATACCTTTTTAGTTCCATTTTTTTTGGCTACCATGAAAAGAGCTGCTATAAAATATTTCTGTCCATATAAATCCTTTCCCTCTTGCTTTGATATCTTTTGGGGGGGATGGGCCAAGGAGTGCTATTGCTGGGTCAAAACTTTGGCAACTTTCTTGACAAAGTTCCAAATTGCTCTCCAGAGAGACTGGACTAAAAGCACAGCTCCATCAACAATGTACCTGTTTTCCCACAAAAGCAACATTTCTCATTTTCTTTTGTTCTCATTGACAGTCTGATGGGTGTGAGGTAGAAACTCAGAATTTAATTTGCATTTCCCTAATTATTAGGATGATAGTATTCTTAATAAATATAGTCAAAATAAAATGGAAACTGATGAAAGCTCCAAAACCTTGTAATCAGTACTATTTACATTTAAACATAATAGATACATATTTTGACTATATAGCAATAAACAGTTTGCTTGCTATGTTTCCTTTTGGTCTACCTGGTAGGGTTTTCTTCCAACATTTGGGAACATTTTATTAGTAGAAGAGGAATCTGAAAAACTAGAATCATAAGAGATGCAAATCTAGAATACAGGATGGATTTCAATCTTTATTTACCTCTGGTTCAACTAAAATGGTGACTTGAAGTACAGACTCATGATGGGTTGTGCTGAAGCATGAGAAAGCATGTGGTTCTGTAGAAGAGACTGTAGCAATTAACTACTATTATTTGGAGGTGGCCTCAAAGTAATTACACATATATTAAGGAAAAATCTATAGATTGATTATTATAGAATTACATATCATAGAGTCTATAGATCTATTATTATACAATTATCCTAAAACACATTTTATTGGGAAACTAAAGGTGAGAATTAGTTAAGCTCTAAGCTCTCCCTCTTACTCAACTTTAACATTAGTTTCTAGGGTTCAGTTTTATATGAACTCTTCTTTGGATCAGGCTATTTTTTTCTCTGCCCCTTGCCCATGCCATGTTCATTATTTTTCACTTATTTTTACTCAGTTCTATTAAAAACTTATTATGCATGTGTATAGAAATGAGTTTTGTAATGCTGGGCAAGCTACTTAAACTTTCACATGACTCAGTTTCCTCATCTGTAAAATGAGGAGGTTGAACTTGATGGCCTCTAATATCATTTTTTTTAGCTCTAAGTTAATGATTCTTCACAATTTTTCTTCCTGAATTGCCAGAGTCTTTATGTTCTCTCTAGGCTTCCAAGATATAATAACTGTGATGCTGTTCTCAAGGGACTCACATTTTCAGAATATATTGTTTCCCATGTGGAATTTTCTCTCTTCCTCTTTCTACCTATCCAAATACCACTCCAACCTTCATGTCTCTATTTCTGTCTTGCCTCCTCCAATAAGCTTTCCTTCATTGCCTTAACCCCTACCCAATTCTACCCTTCTTATACTCTCACTGTATTTATGCTCTGTACTATACATTTTGGCTTTTATATTGAAAAATGTACTCCAAGATAGATATATTATATATGTATGTATATATTGATATCTATCCGAATATTCCCCAAATACACTGTAAACACCCATGAGGACAGAAAATGCATTTTATATTTTGTATCCACTATAGGGATGTCAAATAAAAATGGACCAACTAAACTGTATGCAAGGATCCCTTGGCCTTGTATTGATTTAGAAAACCACATATTATTATTATTATCTATTTCTGTTTTTTTAATTTTAATTTTTTAAAGCAATCAGGGTTAAGTAATATTTCTATTTAAAAAATTTATTTTGTCAAATATTTCCCAATTACATTTTCATCTGGTTCTGCCCCACTTGGTCCCACCAAAATATGGCCAGCTGGCCCACGTTTGTCACCTCTGTGTTATAGCACCTGGCTCAGGGCCTTATACAAAGTAGGTACTTAGTAGCTGTGGAATTAGATTGAAGTCATCTCTGACTTGGATCTTGCCAGTTTTTAGATTACATAGCTCTTAAGACCCTGATGGAGAACAGGGAAGGGAAGTGTTATTCAAAATGTTAGAAATATATTAGAGTTAGGATCCTAAAATAGGCAAATTTGCTGAACAGGAAAATGTTGAGGGACTGTAATGATAGGGCTCTGTGTTGGGAACATTGGTTCTGTGCACTAATTGTATTTTAAAGTATTTAACAAAAGCAATTTAAAATGTTGAAAAGGATAAATTGCTCACCCTATCCTAGAGTCTCCAAATGTATGTTTCTCATTCTCAGATTTAAGATTCTACAGGGAATGCTGACAGAGCTAATTAGTAAAAGGCCAGATTTCTCAGTGGTTGAAAGTTTTGCTTGAGCAGACACTTCTGAATAGAGCCTAAGGAAGGGACCTGGGAAAAGTTAGTTGAGCAAAGAGTTTAAATCAGTTTGAGAATAAACCTGGATCTACCTCTCAGAAAGAAGAAAATTCAACTAACAGAAGAATCTGGGGGAATCCCAAATAAATAATAAGACCATTTGGGGGACAGAGAGAAAAAATACAAGACAACTTTAAGAAGTCTGGGAAGTTAAGGAAATTTATTTTAGGCATTATCAGTCTTTCCATTTCTACGTCCTCTCCTGCCCTTTCTTACTGAAGCAGCCTGGTCTACTGCAGAGGGCACTGGACTTGGAAGCAGGAAGGCATGGGTTCAAATCCCACCTTAGATACTTCCTAGTTTTATAATGCTGTGCAAGCCACTTAAACTTTCACATGCCTCAGTTTCCTCATCTGTAAAACGAGGAGGTTGAACTTGATGGACTCTAATATAATTTTTTAGCTCTAAGTTGATGATTCTATGATTCTTCACAATTTTTCTTCCTGAATTTCCAGAGTCTTTATGTTCTCTCCAGGCTTCCAAGATATAACAGCCGTGATGCTTGACCAGGCCTTTCCTTATCAGATATTACCCAAACTCTGGATCTCTTGCTTTACCCACTTTCCACAAGAAAGGCTTTCCTGATGCTTCTTACTTCTCATGCTTTCCCTCTGTTGATTATGTCCAATTTATCTTGTATAAAGCTTGTTTTAACATGATTTTTTTTTCTAGTATGTGGTCTCCCAAATTAAACTGAGTTTCATGGGAGCAATTTTTGCTTTCTTTATATTCTTAGAACTTAGCATGATGCCTGGAACATACTTGGTGCTTAATACATATTTGCTGACTGACTGCGTTATCCTACTGTGTACTTTATTCTACAGTGAGTTTTTAGTTCAATTCTATTGAAAAGATATTTATTAAGCACCTGAACGGTACCTGATGAAGTATTTAGTGTTTACTTTGTATTGAGCACTTTATGAAGTTCTTGGGATACAAATGCAAATAAGTATCCCCTACTCTCAGGAAGCTTATATTCTAAAGAGAAACGATAACACACAGTAGGGAGCTGGAAACTGGGAAGCTAGAGATGTTGGAGGTACAGATGGGTTGGAGTAAGATGACTGGTGAGAAGAAGAAAAGTCTGGAGCATTGAGTCACAATTGAAGTGTGACTGGGGACCCTCCTGAAAGAGTGGTTTGGGTAGGCAGTCAGTCACCCATCAGGAGAGCAGGGCTTTTCAAGGCAGAGGCTGCTCCAGGGTGAGAAGGCAGTGGTGAAGAGGAGGAGGAGGAGGAGGAGGAGGAGGAGGAGGAGAAAGAGCAGAAGGAAGAGAAGTCTAGATAATTGAGTGGTGTGATATCTGTAAACATACAACAAGAAAATCCTTCTTCAGGGCTTCTGAACCAACAGAAAGGTTCCCAGACCCCTGCAACAACAGCACTGTCCTTCACCAGTGGACAGTATTCATTCTGTCTGCAGGACAGTCTCCAGACCCCTGCAACAACAGCACTGTCCTTCACCAGTGGACAATATTCACTCTCTGTCTGCAGGACAGTCTCAGGGCTTCTTAGTGAACAGCCAGGTTCCAGGACTTCTTCAACAAAAGGACTGTCTTTCACCAGTGGACAAATCTGGCAAAACAGCATCAAAACAGACAGACAAAGTACCAGCAAAACAGCCATGTCTCCTCAGTCCTTGGCAGCTCCGGGGGCAGGTCTCAAAAGTCCAGGGCAATTCAAAGCAGCCACCAGCAATTCTCTTAGTCTCTCTCTCTCCACGAGGTGCTGCTTCCAAAAAAAGTTCTTCTGCCTCTCACTTGTCTCTCCAAATCTACGTCACCAGCTCCTCCCAGTTTGTGTCTCTCTTTTCAAGTCAACAAGTCCATCCCACAGGTGGGATTATCAAGCTCTGGGTTTTAACACAATCAATTTGAAAAACTAAGCCAATACAGGGGAATCTTTAAATGCCATTACTATCACAAGTGGTGAGTGAAATGACCTTTCAGGATGTGAATGTGATGGTGCAGTGGAGTCAGGAAAGTCTCAGCCTGTGACCCTGGGCAAGTCACTCACCCTCTGCTTGCTTCCACTTCCTCAACTATAAAATAAGGATAATAATGCCACCTACTTCCCAGGGCTCTTGAGAGGATCAAATAAGATAATATTTATAAATAACTTAGTACAATGCCATATGGTGTTACATAAATGCTATAATCACTACTATTGTTAATAATAATAACAATAACAATAATAATATACAAAGGAGAACATGATAAAGGCAAGGGAGAGGTCTAGGCAAAATGCTGTGAGAAACATGAGGAGGGAAAGATCCCATTTACCTGGGGTGTTGTGTTGGGGAAAACTTCATGGAGGAGGTGGCATCTGAGGTGGGCTATGTAGGAAGATAATGGGATAGAGATAATTGCGCAGTATGACTAGAAGGCAGAGCGCATAAATATAAGGTTGAAAGGGTGCGCTGTAGACATGTTGATGAGGGTCTTGAATGTCAAGAGGGCAACATACTGAAATACATTCCTGGAGCCCAGGATGTCTTCATCTTTTCGTCTTCTTAGGGGTATGTGCATTTCAAGTAGGACCCTTTAAATCATTAAATTGAAGGCAATTAATCACCAATGGTGGAATATAGGTATCAATAACATTCATTCATTCAAAAACATTTATAGAACACTCCTAGTTGTAAAGACTTGGCCTAGGCATGGTGAAACTTCAATAAGATATAGAAAAATATGAATATATCAAAATAGAAAAACATAAAATATGATATGTTAAGTGCCTAAGCAGGGCAACAAAAGTACTAAGGGAATTCAGAGGAGGAGGTAGAGGATTTGACTTTCGAACTTTGACAGTTGTTGAGTAAGACTTGGACAAATAGACAAAGGTGGGAAAGTGTGGTTTGGAGGATGACAGGCTTAGGAAGTGGTGTGACTAGACTGGAAACATGAGGCAATGGTTTACTTTGGGCAGAGTGTCAAGTATATGACAGGGAGTAGTAGGATAGAAAGGTGGGCTGGAGATATTTAAGGGAAAGAGATTGTCCTAGGTCCTCTACCTTTGCCTCAGACTGGACTTGGTCCATGCTTTGTCCAAGAAGCCCAAAGTGGATTAGCGGTAGGGCCAGAACCACAGCCAGTTATTAGGTCTCAATTTGAACGTATAGATTATAAGATGCAGGGTTATGAGGCTTTGTCTTGGAGGTGGGACTTTAATAATACACACTTTTGGGGTTCTTCTCAATGTTGTTTCTTCTCAACTATTCCTGGGTGTCCAGCACTTTTGCGGTCATAAGATCATACATTATATAGGTAGAGTTGGAGGAGATGTCAGACACCATCTAATCTAGTCTCTTCATTTTAGAAATGAGGAAACAGAGGCCCATGGAGGTTTAGTGTCTTGCTAATATGACCCATGTGGCTCAACATCAGAGATGTTTCCATCCCAGAGGTTGGGAGCATTACAGATGGGGAAGCCGCCTGTTTAGAAGCCCCACTGATAGTTCTTTAGTAGACCAAAACCAAGTGATTCCAAATTCAAGACAAAGGCATTTTGCATTCAAAGCAGAATAACAATGGAATTAAATCAGGTATTAAAGCTCCCAGCACCCATTCCCAAATGGCTGCCATATATTCTGTCAACATGATGTCTCCTGGGGAGCTCTAGCCACATTTCCAATTAAACCCTTGGCCTTCACAACACAGCTGTAGGGGAATACAACAGTTACTTATGGCAGATGCTAGGGATCCTCCCTGCAGGCTAGTGAATGCTGTCAGTTGCAGAACTCTGTCTGTTTCTGGCAGCTGGCTTCTCATCGCCGGCTTCCCATGGCTGCTTCCTATGGCTGGTCTCATCGCTTCTCTCTCTAGCCTCCATTTGAATCACCAAGTTTGATTTGAAGCTCCAAGTTCCTAGCTGCATGTTTCAGCATGGCATAGATTAGTGTTCATTGGATTTAGAATCAGAGGACCTGGGTTTAAATCTCACAGCTGAGAAGTGCCTTAGTTACTTCTTGTGTGACTTTGGACGAAACACTTCACTACTCTGAGCCCCAGTTTTGACTTCAGTAAACTGAGAGGGGAATAGATAGCTTCTAATGCCCCTTACACTTCTAAATCTTTGATCCTGAAGGAGGTTTCTGGATTCTCTCTTAAACACCACTCACACTGGCAAGTCAGGGCTCAGAATTCATGGACCATTTATTTTCTCAGGGTTCCTGGCATAGCCCTGAGGGTTGATAGATTATTTTCTAATTCTATGGCTCACTAGTACCCTTCCTGCCATGATTGTTAATTAATAATCAATTAGACAGCAAGACTCATCTAGCTTTTAGAAAGGAGTATTTACTAAGGTGTTATAGTAAGAACAATTGGTACAGAATTTTCCCTGTAAAGTCTGTGACATACTGTTCCACAAGTAAATACAGAGTGCAGGGGGAAAGTATACTCAAGCTTTGGGAGCCCATGTGGCAGAGGAATAACTCACAGCTCCCAGAGGTCCTTTATGTGGAGTCCTCAAGATAGTCTCCCTAGTTACAGTGTTTGTGTTTTCTGGGATCTTTCTAGGGCCTTGACTGTTTCCAATATTGATTCCTAATGCAGACACTGTCATCAACTATTCTAAGGATGATTCTACTAGTATGCTGATAGGAAGACAGGAACTCTAACAATCTCCTGATCCTTTGAAACTCAAAAGGTCATCTTCCAGACAAAGGAGGAGGGCAGAGATACAGGATAAAGCAAGGGCACTATCCTTTCTTCCAAGTGATTCCTTTTCAGAGATAGCTCTCTCTTAATTCAATACTTCTTCACATCCTTTGGGTTTTGAACTAGTTTATTATTTAGGTCTCACTGGGCATCACCAAATTTCTCATGCAATCCGAAAAGAATTGTTATTGTTCCTTAAGGTATCCAGGACATGCTTGAATTGAGTGAACAAACAAGTTGTGTTGTGATCTGATAAATGTAACAGTTCCGCATCTTATCACTTAAAGTGGGGTGAGGGGACTTGGTTGATTTACTCAATCAACCCTCAACCTTAGAATCCTATGACTTCCTACCATCTCACTCTTTTTTTTTCTTCCTAGAATGAGAACTCACTTTCCAGTGCCTTTTAAATCCTATATTTAGGAGTCTCTGTCACCTAGCCCTTGGGTGACAATCCCACATTTTGGGAGCCCTGCATAGATTTTTGAAGGATATAGCTGAGACTTTGCCCCAATGAATGAAGATCTCAGATGTGTCCTCTACAACTGATAGAATTACATAATATTAGAGATCTTCCAATTCAATCAAACCCTCATTCTATCTCTTCACCCTGTTTCAGATGAAAAAATCGGGACTTAGGGAAACAAAGTGACTTGACAAAGTCATATGACTAATAAGAGTTAATAGCCCTCCTGAGCTGACAAAGTCCACTGTCTTCCCAGGCAGCCTCAGAGCCTTAAAGGCTGCCCTCTGATGGCTTTGAAGATGTCCTACTTAGCATTGCTGTGACAACCTTGCTAGGAGATAATCCACTAATGATTCTCTGCATGAAGAAATGCTTAATGGCATATGCTCAGAATCTGTTTTTCCTTAATTTGTACTTGGGCTCCTTACCCATCATCTGCCACACGTTATATGCAGCAAATTAAGAATTTATATACTCCAGGAACATCCCCTTGTCTGGGAACTCATGGTGGGGGTGGAGAGAGTTGCTTTTAAAATTGAGACCCTCCTTTCCACCCCTTTTTACTTAGAGATTTAGCCATATATTGAAATTTAATTTTGGAAGGAGAAATGATTTCAAAGTAACAAGTTCTGTGAATTGGAGATCTGCAGCATGAGAATATAGTCTTGCATCCCAGCCTAGAGCCCAGAAACTCATGTAACCAGGAAAGCCCGGAGCAGTGTCAGGGTCCCTGCCAGCTTCTATGAGACCCCAGCAGGCAAGCAAAATAATTTGAATTAAAGCAGTGCCCTAGGTACCTGCCATAAAATTGAGGGCAATGCAACAGTGCTGTGCATTTATAATCATGTATTTTCTACCCTGTAGGTGCCAATGTTTTTCTTCCATAGGGCTCTAAGCACTTTATGAACATGATCCCATTAATTCTCACCACTCCCAAGTGACTAGGTTTAGATGACAATTATCATTATTAATTAGCAGAAATATTTACTTAATGTTATGTATAGAACAACTTGCATCATAGGATCCTTTACTCCAACTCTCTCATTCTGCACAGGAAGAAATAGTCCCAGAATGGGAAAGCAACTTGTCTAAAATCTCATAAGTGAATTTTTTCCTTAAGGTCATAGGTCAGAAACATCTGGTAGGTTCTTAGAGCTAGAGCTGGGAAGAAGCTTAAAGGTTATATAGTCTTTGTAGTTTTGCAGAGAAATAAAGTGAGGCCCAGAGAAATAATGTGATTTTTCCCCAAGGTAACACAGGTAATAGGCATCAGAGGTAAGATTTGAACCCAGGTTCTCTGAGTCCAGAGTCAGTTATCTTTTCCTTGTACTATATTATCTCTCTACTGTGCTATAATGCCTCCCTTTATGTAGGTGATTTGTTTCATACGTCTCCTATTTACATTCTATGTGTAGCCCCCTTTCTGGGTTCATTCTCCCAACTTCCACTTACATTAATGGTCCAGGTCTGGCTAGGACAGCTAACAACCCTGGGGTGCCAGGGGTAATCGTAGAGAGTTGGGGATGGTTTTTCTAATATTGTTGCTCAAGAGCTGTAATGGGAATGGGAATTTGAAGATCTTCCCTGCCCCTTAATAGACCTATGGGGCAGTTTGAAGACCTCTTCTGCTTTGAAAGTAAACTCTGCCCCCTGATAGGCTAAATACAATCACATGGAGCTTGTGATGGAGGGAATTTGCTGAAGGGAAGCAGAGCCCACAGGAAGCTAGCATTCAGAGCTGGACAGTGGGGGACAGAGGAGCTCAGGCAAGGAGATAAGAGAGTTTTGTGAGTAAATATTGATCTTGTATTGGTTTGTGGGAATGCTGAAGGATGGCATGGCTCTCAGCATTATTATGGCTTCTGAATATCTTTGGTACTATGATAGAATCAGCTTACTGGTTTTGGAATTTGGTTTTCTGGTGTATAAATAAAACCTTCAGTTTTATCCTCTCTCAGGAGACTTTGGCATATTTTGCGATCAAATATCATGCGATACTTGTAGTCACAGTCTCTATTGTGATTGTGGGTGCTGTAAATATTGCATGGATGCTACAGAAGCCCAACTGCTGTGTTTTCCTTTGATTAGCAACTAGCCAATTAAAGCTAATTAAATTTTAGAAACATGTATTTACCAAAGTAGTAAGAGCAGTTGGTATCCCATTGCCTCTAATCAGGGGCACACTCTCCCACAATTACACCTAAGAGTCCAGGGAAAGTGGGCTCACACTTAGAGAGTACATTTGGCAAAGGCATAACTCACAGTTCCTGACTGCATATGAGGCTTTCTTCCTTCATGGAGTTCTCATGAATTTCTCCCTTTCTTCTGGGCTCTGAGGTTCAGGGTTCTTGTAGAGTCTTTAATGTGCCTCTCTTTAGACTGAGGAGGTCATGCTCCTTGAAAATTCCTTTCCTAAGCATGTCTTGTTTGTGTTCTTTCAGCTTCCTTTGGATACTTTACTATTGGTTGGGTCTCTCTGATAACATTGTCAATGATGGCTCAATGGTGGGTTTGGGGGGGGGGGGAAATATGGCACTCCCTGTGGCTCACTACCTTTCCAACCTGCCCTGTGGTAATTTTTCATGTTTCTCATGGATTTACTGAAGCAAGACTCATGAAACATGCCGGAAATGGTGCAATCTTCTCTTTTGTACTTAGGTCCAGGGAAAAAGTAATTGGGTCTTTGGTGTTGTCATGGTTCAAAACCAGAGATACATGATTTCAAAAAATAAGTTTTATCAATACATTTTTTACATTATCATAATTTCACTCAGTATTCCTCCCTATCACAGCCTTCCCATACATCAAATAATGTTTTTGTAAAGAAAAAAAATCAGCATAACAGATCAGTATATTTAAAAAAAAGTCTAAAAATGTGTATAATGTATAACACTTGTGTACCTCCCACCTCTACAAATGGGTTGGCTGGGGATATCTTCTCATATTTCTTCTTTTGAGCTTTGTTTGTTCTTTGTAATTTTGTGACATTCACTTTTAATTTTTTTGTGTGGTTGTTCCTTCCCTTTACATTGTTGTAGTTTTTATGTATATTATTTTATATTTTATATTATTTTATTGGCTTTGTTTACTTTATTCTGCATCAATTCCTGTAGATCTTTCCATGCTTTTTTTGTATTCACCACACTTATTCTTTTTTTACAGCACAGTAATATTTCATTATGTTTATGTACTATAATTTGTTTAGCCCTTTTCCAATAGAAGTATCTACTTTGTTTCAAAATCTTTCCTCTAAAAATGGTTGCTATAAATATTTTGGCATATATAGGAACTTTCTTCTTATCAATGGCCTTTTTGAGTATAAGTCTAGTAATGGAATCTCTGGGGCAAGAGTATTTTGGTCACTCTTTTGAACATAATTCTAAATTATTTTCCAAAATGTTCGTGCTGATTCATAGCCCCACCAAAAATGCATCAATATCCTCTCACAATCCCTCCAACATCAACTATTCCCATTCTTTATCACCTTTGTAAATTTTCAGGGTGTGAGGTAGATCTTCACGATTGCTTTGGCTTTCAGTTTTCTATTATTAGTCATTTGGAGCATTCTTTCATATGATTGTTAATAGTTTGTAATTCTTTTGAAAAATTCTTGTTCAAAGCCTTTGACTAAATACCTTTGACAATTATGCTTGGTTAAGAATCCCTTGTTTGGTTAACAATTCCTCTCCTAGTAATAGGTATGAAAGGTATAGAGGCATATTACTTATCAATGGAAAGCAATATTATTAAAGAAGTTACATTACTATCTGTGTTTTTTTCTGTACACTAAGGACCCCAGGAACTTTCCATCTGACTTGGTGAAACCTCCTAAGTGTATTGTCATCTTGGACCCCTCACTATCTCTTAATTTCCACATCCAATTAGTTACCAAGACTTGTTGTTTTTACCTTTACAATATCTATTGAATAGACCCCCTTCTCTCCTCTGACATTGACACAGGCTCTCCAACCCCGACTACAGCAATAGCCTGCTGGTATGTCTGCTTGCTTCAGATCTCTTCACTCAATAAATTTCATTGGCTCCCTATTGCCTCGGGGATCAGATACAGAATTCTCTGGCATTCAAAGCCCTGAATAACCTAGGCCACTCCTACCTTTCCTAACTTTTTTGTACCTTATTCCTTTGATCCAGTGACATTGGTCTTCTGTCTTTTCCATGAAGAAGACCTCCATCTCTGGCTCCAGGCATTTTTCTCTGACTGTCTCCTATACATGGAATGCTCTCCGTCTTCCATTTCAGCTATTGATCTTCCTGACTTCCTTTAAACCTTGACTAAAATCCCACCTTTTACTGGAAGCCTTCCCTAACCCCTCTTAATTCTAGTGTCTTCCCTCTGTTTATTATTTTCTATTTATCCTGCATATATCTTACTAGACACACACACACAAAGACATATATTTATTTATTTGCATGTTGTCTCCCCCATTTATTTGTAAACTCTTTGAGGACAGGGGCTATCTTTTGCCCCTTTCTTATCCCCAGTGCATAGCACAGTGCCTGGCTCACAGTAAACATTTAATACATGTTTATTGATTGATTATTGTTGTCTTCTGCAATAGAATGAGAACTCCAGAGTAGGAACTGCCTTATTTTTTAATTTGTATCCTAAGGTCTTAGAACAGTGTTCTGCAAATAGTAAGCACTTAATAAATATCATTTGATTCTTTCATTGTAATAACTAATTTCTGTGGAACATTGCCTCACTAAGGAACAACTTTTATCTGCTGACCTTTATCCATTTACACACACAAGTAAGGCCATTTAAATGTAGAAGTAAGGCTGTTTAAATGTAGAAGGAATATACCCTCTATCCTGGGATCAGCTGTTATACCCTTCTTGCACTGTTGACATGGAACCACCAACAGCCTGCTCTGGATTTTAGTCTCTTAGGAGGCCTAAACTCTGCCGCCCATCTATTTCTGTACAGACTCCTGGGGTCCCCACTCATTACCCATTCCTATGCCTTCCACTCTTTGTCTTTCCTTCCACATTCCACTCTTGCTTTTGCCTTTTCATTCATCTTAGACTTCTGAACATTGGCCCTGGGACTTTACACTCTGATCACATTTCTATTTTTGCTTGACCTTTTGAACTTCTTATTATGGCATATTTGCTTATGTTCTAAATCCCCTTGGTTAAGCAGCTGCTATGTGCCAGGCACTGTACTGGACTTTGGGGAAATAAAGTCAAAAAGGGAAAGTGTTCTTGTTTCAAAAAACTTTTACATTCTGCTAGTGTGTGTGTGCGTGCATATGTGTGTTTATGTGTGTACATGTACATATGTTTATGTGTGTGCATATCATGCACACATGTACGTGTTTGTATGTGTGTGTATGTGGATACCATGTATACAGATAAAGAAATATAAAATATATCCATGTAACTTGCTTTTGGGCTGAGACATTTGAGAGGAAGAACTGACCTTGATTCACAAACAGGAAGAGATTCAAGTTATAAGAGAGTCTATCAGAACATCTGGAATGACCAAATACTAAAATACAGAGGGAGTGCAAATGCTGGTGCCATGGATCTGTGTGGGGTACGGAGACCCTAACCCAAATTGACTATTCGGAGACCTCAAAGTGAAGATAGGAAGTTCTATTAGAATCTCACAAGAAGCGGGCAGTCCAGTCGCTGGAACAATGCCTAGGAGAGGAGGCCGAGGTACAGAAGCAGAAACTGGGTTAAATAAGCAAGGGTTACACGCCTCTCCCAAACATTAACCTAATTATTACTAATGAGGCTCTAATTTTGTTAGATAACATACATAATACATGAGGTCCACTACGCAAGCACAGTAACAACCTCAGAATACTGAACCCCCTTCAGTCCAACCTTGTTATCTGGGCCTGAGTGTCCCAAGGCTGCTGTCTACTTTCTGATTGGTCAAATCCACCTGCTGCTGCCAACATTACTTCATTTTTGGTATTATCTAGGAGTTCTCTGGGAACTCAGACTTCTTCCCAAGGCTACTGTCTGATACTTTTTATCAGTAGTCTGGTTTCAGCAATTCTTGCAGTTCTGTAGAAACTTAACTCTTTGTTACCTCTCACACTACCATTCCTTTCCCCAAACTAGAAACACCTCCAATTTGGTCTCAATAGTTAATCCAATCAATTGTATTAATACTCAATAGCTCTTACATTACCTTGAAATACACAATGACTTACATATACATATATGTGGAAACAATATTGAACTTAGTTACAAAATATAAGGAAGTAATAAGAATGTATATGGGACGTTCAGAATGGGGAGACTTCACTGCAAGGCATCCCTCACAGATCTTTAGCTCTGAAGTGGAGAGAGCTAACCCCAAGGGATGAGATAAATCCAGGGATCTCTTCCATTTCCTAGCAAAGCTGTTCTCCATCTTCTGGTTAGCTGGCTGTGAAATCTTATCTGTTATGAATCTGTTGCTTTTAATTTAGATCTCATTTATCTACCATAAAACCCTACTGGCCTACAGAAATGCTAAACTCTGTACGTATTTTATTTAAAGCTTTACAAATAGGGAGAGAACAAAAAGTAGAGTGATCCTTATTGTAAGGAGACAAAAGCTTTGATCAGCAGGAGTTAAGCTGGAGGACAAACTGGGTGTTTATTAAGGCTATACAAGCCTGGAGTCTCTGAGACATAAATCATACACTTATGGGGGGGGAAGGCTGCTAGGGAGCAATATCTGGGTAAGTTTATTTTCATTTTTGAACCCAAAGCTGCCCTCATTGGTTGACTGGGTTCAAAAGAAAAGCCATCCCCCTGAGAGGAGAAAACTGAAAGAAAGCCAAGCCTATGCAAAGGAAACCTTTCCTTATACACTGCAAATGAAGCCTACTTTGTTTACTAGTACTGTCTGCTGCTGGCATTTATAATGAATACAAAGTAATTTTCTTTAGAGGATCATGAACAGTTGGGGGAAGACCTTTCAAAGAAGTCATGTGAGCTGAACCTTGAAGGGAGTTAGGGCTTCCAATGACAGTGATTAGGAGGGAGGGCCTTCCAGGTATGGAAGAGAGCCTGGGCAAACACGTGGCTATGTGCAGCTGTTGACACTGTCAGTCGCCCTCTCCTGCAGGTATTCTTTCTGCTCTAGGTTTTCGAGACACCACTCTCTCCTGGTTCTCCCTCTACTTGTCTCATAGTTCATTCATGTCACACTCACTAATTGTGGGTGTCCCTAAGTATCTGTCTTGGACTCTCTTTCCTTCTCCCAAAGATATTGTTTATCTTTCTAATGGGTAATTAATATTTTGACCACCGTAACTCATGCAAATAATCTACCAAATTAAAGGGGCCTTGATCTCAATCAAAGGGAGGAACCTTGTCTCAAAGTACTAAAGCAAGTAAAGAATATCCCCAGTATCTTAAGCTTTATTAGCTTTTTTGTTTTTCAGTCATGTCCGAGTCTTTGTGACCCCATTTGGGGTTTTCTTGGCAAAGATACAGATGAGGAAATGAGACAACAGAGTTAAGTGACTTGCTTAGGGTCACACAGCTAGTAAATATCTGAGGTCACATTTGAACTCATGATGAGTCTTCCCGATTCTAAGCCCAGTGCTCTATCCACTGCACCACCTAGCTGCCCTTTTAATAAGCTTACTATACCCTATAAGGTAAGATGCTCATCATGTCCAGTGATTCTCTTCCTCCCTCCCTCCCTCCCTCCCTTCCTTCCTTCCTTCCTTCCTTCCTTCCTTCCTTCCTTCCTTCCTTCCTTCCTTCCTTCCTTCCTTCCTTCCTTCCTTCCTTTCTTTCCTTTCGCTTCTACCTTCCTTCCCAAGAATGAAGACACATAAAAAGCACACACTGATTTAAAATACAGTCTTATTGTTAAGGCTAAGAATCTTGAGGGAAAACAGAGCTCTATGGAGAAGATAAAGCATCCATGTAGCTGAATATAGTAATCAACAATGCTTTTAGATTATCAAGAAATATCAAGACTACTTTTAATGCTGTGCCCCTGTGGAGAACAAGGCTTCATTCAAGTGAAATAAGGTGGCTAGAACTCATTAGATAACAGGATTTCATCCTTTGTGCTTCTGAATCATCTGCTTTGGTCTGCTGAATAAATTAAGCCTTCCTTCCTTCTTTCTTACCCCCTACTCTTCAGACACTTTCCTCTCCTCCCCTAGTTGCCAGGTTCTCTGAAACATCCCAGACCATTGCCATGTAGATTAGCTTAAGTGGATAGTGTTTGATGAGTTTAAATCAGTCTTGCTGGACTCTCCATCACATCTTGAACCCTTACTCCAGGCACAAAGCACATCTTTCTCTTAGCCTTGTGAAGTCTCCCTATAGCCACATCCATACCCCTTCCAGTGAAACACTAACCAATATTATATTTTTCTTTCTTCTGGCAGTAGCAACATGATTCCTTCAATTTGCTGTGCCTCTGACAATTTAGAGTTCTTCTGAGTACGGCATGATGTCTTCATTAGCATTTCCAGTAACACCCTCTATGGGAAGAGCCTCATTACTGTTGCCTAGTTTGGATGGTATTATTTGCCCACCTCTTTCTTTGCTGTGTGACAAGCTTCTGCCTGTCCATTTCTTGACATTGATTTCTCTTTGTTCCCTTGGAAGTTTTTTATTTCTGACTTCTTTCCTGGATTAACTTTTCTACCTTAAAAACATTTTGTCCTTTCTAATAAACTGGTGTTAGACTCCAGGGATACCTGCATTGAAAGTAAACAGCTGTACAGGGAAGGTGTCACGAAGCTCACCCTAGCTATTATTTATGTTTATAGTTTTTGGAGCTTATTTAAGAAATGTCAAAATGTACCTTGGTTGCTGGTGATTGTGTTTGGTGTGGTGATAGGCAACTGACCCCAGGGTGTTTAAGAAGGGGAGTATAAAAGTAAGGAAAAAGGATCCAGTAGGATTGAGTGCTGCAGATAACAGGAGTATGAAGTAGAGGGAGAGAGAGATAATGGAGTGTGATTGAATCAGTGTGGGTGAGCATTTGGGCATTGCAACTCCAGGAGGCTGTGTGCCTGGGAGATGAGGAGCTTTGGAGGGTTGTGCCTGCTCCTGTATGGGTGACAAGCTATGATTTTTGGGGCATATGAAGTGAGGGGGTGCTGGAGCTAAGGACAGGCTGGCTTTAAGACCTGTATATGAGCTTTGGGCTCTAGTGCTGTGCTACACACAGAGAGTAGTATTTAGGGAGCAGTAATGAGAGTCTGATTGGCGCATTTTTAAGCCTTCAAAAATCTTTACATGTGAAACAAGTACCTCAGGGTTGCTGGGAGGGTGAAAGCAGCCTTGAAGGATAGGATGATTAAAATCAATGGGAGTGAGTCCGTAACAGCTGGAGAGCAGAAAGGCATCTTTCAAATGATTTCAGCCTCTCCAGTAAGGGGACTGACTTGCATTTGCAGCAGACGTAATTGGTGATCACATTGGACAGGAAGATGAGCAGAGCAAACACTATATAAGTCATAACAGTTTCCTTGGAGTCTGTATTTATTAGCAATCTGGGTGAGCTAATAGTCTTTAGTTGGCTCTAGAAACTCTCTGTGAAAACTATCATGGAAACTGCTGTTTTCTGCAAATGTATTGTAGGTGCTCCTGGGAAGTTTGTTTCAACTTATCTCTTTTTGTCCTTTAGTGGTTACTCTGTGGACTTATGACTAGTAATTAGGAAGTTGTCAAAATTCCCCTTTGTGAGGGTTGGTATATACAAATTCAACTGAGCAAAATCTTTCCATCCTACTTCTAAGGCACTCAGACCACACAGGAATAAATCAAATGAGCAATTTCATACAATATTACACTATTCTCCTATTTTCAAATATTACTAAATCTCTTTGAGTGGCACCAGGATTGCAGATAATTCTGGGGCTATCTGCATTCTTCTCTCTCTTCTTCAAGTACAGAGAATTTCCTTTAAGACATGACTCAAGGGGCGGCCAGGTGGTGCAGTGAGTAAGAGTGCTGGCCCTGGAGTTGGGAGACCTAGGATCGGTTCCGTCCTCATATACTTAACACCCACACAAAATAACTGGCCGTGTAACCTTGAGCAAGTTATTTAACCCCAATTGCTTTAAAATAAAAAAAAAAAGACATAACTCAAACACCATCTTCTGTCTAAGGCCGTTCTTGGACATCTTCCCTTCCTCAGCTGCTAACACCACCCTCTTTAAGGCTGCCTTTCATCAATGTACAGTTTATATATTTTGTCTTCCTCATTAGAATGTGAGCTCCTTGAGGACAAGAATGTTTTTTGTTTTCTTTCTCGTGGCTCCAGAGCTTAGTACAGTGCACAGCACAGAGTAAGCATTTCACATTTGCTAATTTATTGAGTGATTGACTGATAAAAGTGAGAAACAATTTATTTCAAAATAATGTACAAAAATATTTATAGCCATTCTTTTTGTGGAAGCAAAGACTTGGAAACTGAGGGGATGTCCATCAATTGGGGAATGGCTGAACAGATATGTGATGGAATACTATTGTGCTAATAGGGAGGGAGGGAGAAAAATTTGGAATTCAAAATTTATGAAAGTGAATGTTGAAAGCTATCTTTACATGTAATTGGAAAAAATACTATTAAGTGAAAAAAACACCCAACAAAATTTCTTTTCCTGAGAATCTATGGCAGATCACTGAGTATTGGTGGTTGTGTAATACTTGACTCCTCTATAAACTCTGTGAGAGAATTAGAAGTACTCAAATCTATGTGAAAAGCTTAAAGGCTGATCATCTACATAACTTATGAAAAGAAATAAAATTAAAAAACATTTATGAGTCTACATGGAGTATTTTCAGGACTCCCATAACTTCTTCTATATGCTCACTGCTGCCTTGTATTAAAAGGTGACAAAATCTTTCATATTACACTAGAAATAAGGGCTAAAACTAGAATGCCTGTGGAAGAGGTAATGAATGGATAAATTCATACTGATTGATTGATATCAGATCCTTCCCTAAAATCATGTCTTCACAGGGTTATAGGGGATCAAAGAGAACTAGTCACTTGAAGGAAATGCCTGCTTTAAAATGAGGTCAAGTAGTGGTAAATAAAGACTGCCTTTTCTTTTCTTTTTTTTTTTTTAGTTTTAATTTAATATTTTATTTTTTTTCTCCAGTTACATGTAAAAACAATTTTACCATTGATTTCTAAAATTTTGAGTTCCAAATTCTCTCCTTTTCTCCCCCCACCACTTTCCCCCTCATTGAGAAGGCAAGCAATTTGATATAGGCTATACATGTGTAATCATGCAAAATACTTCTATAATAGTCATGTTGTGAAAGACTAACTTTATTTCCCCCCATCCTATCTTGTCCCCTGTTTATTCTATTCTCTCTCTTCTTTTATCCTGCCCCTCCTCAAAAGCATTTTACTTCTGACTATCCCTTCCCCCAGTCTGCCCTCCCTTTTATCACTTGCCCCTTCCCTTATCCCTTTCCCCCATACTTCCCTGCAGGTTAAGATAGATTTCTATACCCAATTGAGTGTGCATGTTTTTCCCTCTTTGAGCCACTTCTGATGAGAGTAAGGCTCACTCACTCACTCTTACTTCCCCCCTCTTCTCCTCCACTGTAAAAGTTTTTTTCATGCCTCTTTTATGTGAGATAATTTGCTCCATTTTACCCCTTCCTTTCTCTTTCTTCTAGTACATTCCTCTATCACCCCTTAATTTTATTTTTTAGATATCATCCCTTCATATTCAACTCACATCTGTGCCCTCTGTTTATATATACTTCTTTTAACTACCTTAATAATGAGAAAGGTCTTATGAGTTACAAATATCATTTTCCCATTTAGGAATATAAGCAGTTTAACTTTAATAAGTCCCTAATGATTTATCTTTCCTGTTTACCTCTTAATGCTTCTCTTGAGTCTTGTATTTAAAAGTTAAATGTTCTACTTAGGTCTGGTCTTTTCTCAAAAGTTGAGAAATGAAATTAATCTATCTCATTAAATATCCGTTCCCTGGCCCCCCTTCCTTCCCCCACCCATGGATTATACTCGGTTTTACTGGGCAGGTGGTTCTTGGTTGTAATTCTAGCTCCTTCGCCTTCTGGAATATAATATTTCAAGCCCTCAGATCCTTTAATGTAAAAACTGCTAAATCTTGTGTTATACTAATTGTGGCTCCACAATACTTGAATTGTTTCTTTCTGTCTACTTGCAATATATCCTCCTTAATCTGGGATGTCTGGAATTTGATTATAATATTCCTGGGAATTTCCATTTTGGGATCTCTTTCAGGAGGTGATTGGTGGATTCTTTCAATTTCTATTTTACCCTCTAGTTCTAGAACATCAAGGCAGTTTTCCGTGATAATTTCTTGAAAGATGATGTCTAGGCTCTTTTTTTATCATGGTTTCAGGTAGTCTAATAATTTTAAAATTATGTCTACTGGATCTATTTTCCAGGTCAGTTATTTTTCAATGAGAAATTTCACATTGTCTTCTATTTTTTCATTCTTTTGGTTTTGTTTGATAATTTCTTGGTTTCCCATTAATTCATTAGCTTCCATTTGCGCCATTCTAATTTTTAAGGAATAATTTTCTTTAGTGACCTTTTAGACCTCCTTTTCCATTGGGCAATTATTCTTTTTCAGGCATTCTTCTCCTCATTGGCTTTTGGAACCTCTTTTGCTGTTTGGTCTAGTCTATTTTTTAAGGTATTAAAAAGAAGCTCGGTATTTTTTTGGGTCTCCTTTATCAAGTTGTTGACTCATTTTTCATGATTTTCTTGCATTTCTCTTTCCAATTTTTCCTCTTGTTTTTCAAAACCCTTTTTGAGCTCTTCCACAACTTGAGACCAATTCATATTTTTCTTGGAGGCTTTGGATGTAGGAGCTTTGACTTTGTTGTCTTCTGAGCATGTGTTTTGATTTTCCTTGTAACCAAAGTAAGTTTCTACAGAGTTTTTTTTTTCTTCTGTTGTTTGCTCATTTTCCCAGCCTATTACTTGACTTTTTAACTCTTTGATGAATTAGGACTCTGCTTCCAGTGTGGAGGGCGTACTGCCCCAAGCTTTAGGGGTTTTGTGCAGCTGTTTTCACACACCCTTAAGTTTTCAGGTTTTCCAAGATGGTTTGATCTAAGGATGAGTGTTTACTCCTCTCCTGGCCTGTGCTGTGGTCTGTGAGCAACCACAAGTACTCTTTTTTGTGAGCAGGGTCCCCTCTCTACTGCTGCCACAAGCTCTGCTATGCCAGCGCTCCTCTTCTCCCCAGCACTGAGACCTAGATCCAAGTAAGGGCAAAGCATCAAAGTCCTGCCTCAGTGCTAGAAGAGACCCCTGTATTCTCCTTCTGATGAGTTGTTTGATCCCCTTACCATCTGTGGAATGAGAGCTCCAGAAGCAGCCACTGCCTCTGCTGATTTAATCATTCCCAAGGCCTGCTTCTGGTTTGCTGGGGCTGGGCCTGTACTGGAATGGCTTGCATTGTATCGCACTCTTCTCTCACTCAGGTTCCACAGATCTTTCCTGCTGACCTTCTAAGTTGCCTTTGGCATCTGTGGGCTGAGAAGTCTGGAAACTACCATTGCTTCCAGTGATCCAGTCCCCTGAGGCCTGATCTGGGTTTGCTGGAGCCCTGTCTAGGCTGGTACAGCCCGCTCTGGTCTACATTCCTCTCTCAGCCTGGTGCAACAGATCTTTCCTGTTGACCTTCTAGGTTGTCTTGGGCTGGAAATCTGTTTCACTTTGTCTTTTTTTTTGTGGGTTCTGTGGCTCTAGAATTTGTTTAGAGTAATTTTTTAAAGTTGTTTGGATGAGAGCACAGGTGAGTGCTTGCCTTACTCTGCTGTCTTGGCTCCACTGCCTGGCTTTTCTTTCTTTATAATTTTGCCTTGGATAGTCTTACTTGATTACATATAATTATATGTAATTAATTACTTATATATTTTGAGGGGGCTTCTATTTGCTATTTAAATTTATTGTTATGTTTAAAACATGTTTTATTCTGTATTTTTGGAAATAGTTCTAATTTCAAAGTTGTTGACTACAAAATGAATGGATAAAAATAGTGAAAAATTCCATGAAAGGCCTTTGTATCCCTTTTTTCACTTGAAGAATATGATCATTATATTAATTATAACACATTATGGGACATGATGTTATAGACCAGCCTAGATGGACCAGATGTTTCCTGGAAGGAGATGCTAAATTTATAGGATATGTTTAATCCATGGTATATCCAAATCTACATACAATGAAACATGTTACAAATACTGTTGTGGTTGTGCTCAGATGATGCAAAAAAAGAGGTTGATAGGCAATTTCACTTAAAATAAAAGGTCACTTGATTTGACCAAAAACCCTAGGAAATTTCATTCTTAAAGGTCAGTTAAAAAAATCTCAACAACCAATAAGTACTTAAAAAAGGGATTTTGATAAGAAAGACTGATTCAGCCTCTTAGACCACGGAAGGGATAATGAACAACCTGCTGTGAGGTTTTTAAGGTAGATAATCAACTGCTCAGGACCTTTTATAATTGACAGCAATGTTCTGTTGTATTTTTTTTGGGGGGAGGCAGGTAGTTTAGGCACAGGTAACTTTTCATTTGGGGATAACAGGTGTGTGGGAAGATGGAAGGAACACATGATGGAGGTGTCGTAAGCTCCCTTCAGTAATAATTGTGGCTCATTTCTCAAAGTGTGCTCCAAAATTGTGAAAGTCTTTGGTATATTTTTACTCTCAGTGTCCCTATTCTCCCTTATGGTACCACAATTCCATATTCTCCCAATGATGCTTGTTTTCTGTCCCATTTTTGCCCTTTTTTTTTCTAAGGCATTAATTGATTATTAGCTAGCTTAGTTAGGCTAACCATAACATGTATATTCATAAACCTTCAAGATCAGAAGAAAGTTTCTCTAATGGTGTTGTGACAGGCAGTAGAATTGGAGAAGGGAGGGGGAGAAGAAATTGTTTAGCACCTTTTCAAATTATGCTATATAACTGAAGATCTAACTTGTCTCTTCTTAAGAATTATTCTATAACCACCTTACTGGAGATAGTATAGATGGATGTGATGGAACAAGTGATGTCTGAAGAGAATTGTAGGATGCTCATGTGCACTAAGAGGGAAAGGGGAAGGTTGTTTCTATTTCCTGTGCTCTAGCAAGTCAGTTCATTAAACCGTCAGAGGAAATGTGACCATTGTGTCAGATTGTAGAATTTGCAATGGATCACACATAATCTTTAGCCATTTTTTGCTTTCTGTATCATCTTAAGATTAGTACATACAGCCCTGTTCTCTAGGCATTTGACCTTCTCTTGTGTCCAGTTCTGTGTTTTGTCTCATCCATCTTCCTCATTTTTCAGTATTGTCCATAGCTTAGGCTCTTGCCATGCCTTCCTGGTTCCTCACTTGGCTTTGAGTTCTTAACGTCCATTCCTGGAATTATTTTGGTACTAGCATTTCCGGTTTGACTGATGGTAATGGCCCGTGCACTAGTGATCATTATGTCCTGTTGTTCCTCCATTCTGATTTCTTTTTGAACCCCTCCCCACCACTAACTAGTGGAAAGACAATTGGACTGGAAGTTCCCTGACACACCAGTGTCCTGTGACGTTGGGCAAATCACTTAACGTCTCTGAACCTTGGTTTCTTAACCTGTAAAAAGGAGATGATAATTACATTATTTACTTCATGTGGGAGTATTTAGACGAAAGCACTTGATTAATCTAAAGGATTATACACAAGAATTCAATATCGTTGTTGCTGTAAATACTACAGAGAGCAAGTGAGCACTACCCCTACCCCTTTGAGTGACAGTATGAGGTCATGTGGATGCAGAGATGGAATCAGGAAGATCACGGTCCATATCTTGCCTCAGAGACTATGTTTTCCCAGGCACGTCTTTCCATCTCACCAGACCTCATCTGGAAACAAAGCAGATTGAACTCAACAACCTCCAAAGACACAGTTCCAACTTTTGGCTTCTATGAGCCCAAGAATTTTGGGTTCTGATCTTTGGATTGACCCATGAACTCAACACGACAGGTGGTTTTGTTGATTTGGTGATGTTCTTGATGGCATATGAGTCATACCTAGAGTCTTATGAGCTACACTTTGCTAAAAGCTTGCCAAGAATAATTTGCCTTCTTTGGATAAATTAGTGAGTATGAAATGTCTTGCATAGTTTGTTTCCCGTATTAAAAAAGACCCCACCCGTGATGAGCCTAGCTCTTTAAGGTGGAGTTTTAGCCTTCCTTATAGTAAATCTTTAATTATTAGTTAGTCTAATACTTCTGTGGACTAGCTAGGTGGTATAGTAACTGGAGTATCAGACCTGGCTTCAGGAAGACCCATCTTTCTGAGTTCACATCTGACCTCGGACACAGAGGAAGGGCCACCAAGAATCACAGCCAAGAATTCTCCATGGCATGAACTTCATAGCAAGTGGCCTGAATTAATCGAGTGGTCGTCTATCAAGGTATCGTCTCAGTTCATGTA
The DNA here is from genome assembly GCF_028583685.1 of Petaurus breviceps papuanus. Lineage (NCBI taxonomy): Eukaryota > Metazoa > Chordata > Mammalia > Diprotodontia > Petauridae > Petaurus > Petaurus breviceps. Next base: position 3,887,889 of record NW_027187273.1, on the reverse strand, counting down.
GGGCGAGAAGCAAGAAGTAGGGCTCTTTGAACAAAAAGAGCTTATTACCTGAGCAATTAGCACAAGGAAAGTTACTCAACTTCTATGAGCTTCTTTATAAAATTAGAGGGATTGATTAGGTGGCTTCTAGAATCCATGACAACTGTCTATGATCCAAAATGCCAAATAAAGACAGGTCAAAGAAAGAAGATTTATCTGGAGTTTGGAAGAAGAATTATGTAGTGTAATGGTAAAAGAACCCAAGATGTCAGCAGAAATCATAGACTAAGTTGGTGCAAAAACTCGAGGAAATGGGTATTAAACACACAGCTTTTGTGCATTCCAGCTTATTCAGTACAGTGTACAATTGCATCCTTTTCAGTCTTGCCATGTGTGGAGCTCACCTTGCTCTCATTCTAAAGAAGCGTTAGAATGGACAGCTCCCAGTTCTTTCCTGAATGGGAAACACCATTGAGCAGAAGCAGACAGGGATAAGTATGGGGCCACAAAGAACAAATAATTTTCCATTAACTTAATTTCCTTTATGATATCATTGCTAACTAGGTAGATCAGGACAATTCTATGGAAATTATGTTTCTGAATTTCACCACAAGATTCAACAAAATAATTGATCCAGCTTAGAATATGCAAGACTTTTTTTTAACGATTAGAAATATTTAAAAATGACATAGTATTGCTTTGTGAACAAATGAATCACCTGGTATTAGAGATGTCCAAGAAGTGTATGGATAGCCAACTGGCAAAGATGTTACAGATGGCATTACACCATCAGATCTGAGATTCAGCTGGATGATTTCTAAGGAGCTTTATAATTACAAATTTCCAAAATTCAATGAAATTATCAGAGATTTATTTAGTTTTTACCTTAAACTTGATTTCTCTAGACTAAGGCATTTTAAACTTTTCATCTGAGATCCTAATTCCCATCTCTTTAATCAATTGACTACTCTTCTCTAGACCTTCTTTCATTTCTCCCTAAATTGTAATGATCATCCTGGGAAAGCAAAGAACTTAATTATATGACTGTAATGAATATAGTCATAGAGATTATCTCTCAGATTTGCAACAGGGCATTGATGAGTCATAGTCATTTCATGGCCCACTGTGACCACCAGTTCTTTACTTATTATTTCTGTCATTTAAACAAAATGTACTTATTTACTTTTGGCTTACAACATTCAGTTCCACAATCACTCGTGTTTCAAATTTTCTCCCCTTCCCTCTCTCCCCTCTGCGCCCCACAGGTGGAATGTGGTCAAATATAGGATCTACAAACACCTTCACATTAAACATTATTCAAGTTGTAAAGAAGGATTATAACCAATGGACTGAACAATGAGAAAGAAGAAACAAAACAAGAGTGGCTAGGTGGCTCAGTGAATATAGCACTGGCCCTGAACTCAGGAGGACCTGAGTTCAAATCTGGCCTTAGACACTTAACATTTACTAGCCATGTGACCTTGTGCAAGTCACTTAACTCCAATTGCCCTGCCTTCCCCCATCCAAAAAAAAAAAAAGAAGAAACAAATCAAACAAAAAAAAGAGAGACAGCAAGTAGTTTACTTCAATCTGCATTCAGACTCTGTAGTTCTTTCTCTGGATGTGGATATCCCTTTCCATCATGAGTCTTTTGGAGTCGTCTTATAACCTTGCAATGCTGAGAGGAGCCTGTCAATCAAAGTTCGTCATCACATGTATGACGTGTCTGTAATTGTGTGTGTACAAAGTTCTTCTGGTTGTGCTCTCCTCACTCAGCATCAGTTTATATATGTCTCTTGTAATGTTGATGGATTCTGAAGATCTTCTATGCCCCTTTGTATTGGCAAGTAAGCAGGTACTTAGCACCTTGTTTCAAGTTAACACCTTGTTTAAATTATTTAATTAACACAGAAGTAGTTAACACCTTGGGAGCAAATTGCTGATGTAATAGGAAGGGGCAGAACAGGGGGGAGCTATACCATATATAAGGAAGAACACAAGCTGGAGAGATAGAATTTCTTGGGGTAAACATCATGGAGGCAGAGCAGCTTCTTTGGGAGAGAGAGAAAGAGAGAGAGACAGACAGACAGAGACAGAGAAACAGAGAGAGAGATAGAGAGAGACAGACAAAGAGAAACAGAGACAGAGAGAGGGAGAAAGAGAGAGACAGAGAGAGAGAGAATTATTCTCAGTGAGCATCTGGAGGCTGGGCTGCTACTGTTGGACTGAACTGAGAATTGAGAACTGAGAAGAGAAATGAGAACTGAGAACTGACACAGAACTCAGACTTATGGTGGCAAGACTTTCAAGGGCCAGCTGAAGCTGCCAAAGACTGAGGAAGCATGGCTGTGGTGCTGGTATTTTGTACAAATGTTGTTGTGACTTTGTTAATGTGAATGAATGTTATTGTGGCTGCATTAAGCCTTGTCTTCCCAGGAAAAGAGACTGTGAAGGATTTGAGATGGACTGGACACCGTGAGCTCCAATGTGGAGCAGGAACTGCATGGAGAGCTGGACAAGGAACTGGATGCTGTCTGCCTTTGAACTCAGGTGGCAGTTGGTTAGATTTAGGCAGGAGCTGGGACCATAGAAGAGGAACCATGAAAGCTGAAAGCTTGCCCTGAGTCAAGATGAAAAGACCTCTCGGTGGATACTGAGTAGTGACTGATGAAATTGTTATTTACTTGTGACCTAGGGGTGGATGGCCTTTATACTTTCCACTACCCCTTAAGAGGGTACTGAGTAGTGACTGATGAAATTGTAATTTATTTGTGACCTAGGGGTGGATGGCTTTCATACTTTCCACTACCCCTTAAGAGGGTACTGAGTAGTGACTGATGAAATTGTAATTTAATTGTACCCCATTGGTGGAAGCCTTTGACTTTTGTACTTTTGGATGATTGAGTTACTAAATGATTGTACTTTGTTGAAAACTATGTGACAGCTTTGGTGAAAACTATGTGGCCATTTTAGTGATAAGTTGTTGAGTTGTGACGTGGTGAATTCTGCATTTTGATTTTCTGTGATAAGTTGTAACATTCTGAATGCTGTACCTTGATATTCTGTAAATGTTTTGCTCTGATTTGTTATTGAATAGAGAGTTTGCTGTACTATGTAATCAGAACCTTGAAAGCTGTTCACAGCAGCAGTCCTCTGGAAAGCTGCTCGTGCTTGGCTTTACAGTCTCTCCAGGTTATTATAAAGTCTGTCTGCTCCTCATTTCTTACAGCACAATGGTATTCCATTACATTCATATACCGCAACTTGTTTAGCCATTCCTCAATTGATGGACATCCCCTTGATTTCCAATTCTTTGCCAACACAAAAAGAGCTGCTATAGATATTTTTGTGCAAACGGGTCCTTTTCCCACTTCTATGATCTCTTTGGGATACAGTCCTAGAAGTGGTATTGCTGGGTCAAAGGGTAAGTACTTTTTTAGAGCCCTTTGGGCATAGTTCCAGATTGCTCTCCAGAATGGTTGAATCAGTTCACAACTCCACCAAAAATGCATTAATGCTCCAATTTTTTCCACATCCTCTCCAGCATTTATCATTTTCCTATTTTGTCATCTTAGCCAATCTGACTGGTGAGATGTGGTACCTCAGAGTTGTTTTGATTTCCATTTCTCTAATCAATAGTGATTTAGAGCATTTTTTCATATGTTTATAGATATCTTTAATTTCTTCCTCTGAAACTTGCATGTTCATATCCTTTGACCATTTATCAATTGGAGAGTGACTTGTATTCTTATAGATTTGAGTCAGTTCTCTGTATATTTTAGAAATGAGGCCTTTATCAGAGACACTGGTTTTAAAAATTCTTTCTTAATTTTCCAATTCCCTCTTAATCTTGGTTACATTTGCTTTATTTGTACAGAAACTTCAATTTAATGTAATCAAAATGATCTATTTTGCATTTCATAATGTTTTCTAACCCTTGTTTGGTTGTAAAATCTTCCCTTCTCTATAAATCTGACAGGTAAACTATTCCTTACTCTCCCAGATTGCTTACAGTATCAGCCTTTATACCTAGATTGTGAACCCATTTAGATTTTATTTTGGTATAAGGTGTAAAATATTTTGGTATACAGTGTAAGAAACTGGTCTATGTCTACTTTCTGCCATACTGTTTCCCAGTTTTCCCAGCAGTTTTTGTCAAATAGTGAGTTCTTATCCCCAAAGATGTGATCTTTGGGTTTATCAAACAGTGGGTTACTATAGTCATTTACTGCTGTATCTTGTGCACCTAATCTATTCCACTGATATACTACTCTATTCCTTAGCCAGTCTCAGGTAGTTTTGATGACTTGCTCCTTTATAATACAGATTAAAATCTAGTATGGCTAGGCTACCTTCCCTTGTATTTCTTTGCATTAATTCCCTTGATATTCTGGACCTTTTGTTCCTCCAAATGAATTTTGTTACTATTTTTTTCTATCTCGATAAAATAATTTTTTGGTACCACACTAAATATGTAAATTAATTTAGGTAAATATTTCTGGCATTTTGATTGTATTACTGCCTCATCATGAAACTGCTGTTTCCACTTTGAAGCTTATCAGATATCTTTGTTAAAATAATTAAAATTTATATTTCAAGCACTCAGAAAATCCTAGTCAGTTCAGACATTAGTGGGTGCTTTGCTAGTTATATCAAATAGGATAACATTAAAACAGGCGCTGAGAACAATGATAAATCTGAAACCTCCAAAAGCATATGGGAAACAAGTGATTTTTTGTCAATAAATATATTATGATTAGCAATCTATAAACATTTTCACTATTTAGAGCAGATGGTGATATTCTACATAGTTTATTTTGTTTTTTCTTCCCCACTCCCTTCTCTTTCAGATTTGAGGACATAATTTGTATATATGGGATATCCTAAAATACTATTAGGATATATCAATGCTTTAAACAATAAAAGTATCAGATTCTGAACCTACTCCGTTCTTCACAAGAAAGGGACAGAATTTTTTCAAATCTTTCAGTGAGGTGAGGACAGGTATGAATTGGAGAGAATATAAACTTCTCTTACATAACATACCAACTAAGAGCTGCCTGAGTTGCTCATATTGAAATATGCCTTGGATTTGCCTTAGCCATCTTATGAAAAGGCCATTCTGATTTTCTTCATACCTATTTTCTCTTCTTAAGAGCAGAAATAATAATGATGACAACAAATTTTATATATTATTTTGAAGTTTACAAAGGTTACATTTGCTTTTTCTTAACATAAATTCTGTGATTTATTACAAGTATTAATATCCTTCATTTTTTAATGAGGAAGCAGTCTTGGAAATGAAGTAGCTTGTACAAGACCATACTGATCATAAGTGGCATAGCCAGAACTTGAACTTGAATCTTCTGACTTGAAACCCTGTGTTCACTTCAGTATACTGAGATGCATTGATTAGTGCTCTAAACTGGGGGAGATGGATAGGTGGGATGAGACTAGAGGTCACCCCACTTCTTTTTAGCAGGGTCTCATTGGGCAATGCTGATATTCCTCCTCCTCCTCCTCATTTTCCTCTTCCTTTTCTCCCTTTTTCCTTGTGGGGAGTCATGGCCTTAAATGTGGGTTTTTTGTCCAAAGGAATATAAATTTTGATTGCTTATACTTCACAAGATAGCTTGGGCTTCGGGGGCTTGATTCCCCTCCTCCCTTACTTATTCTATCATTGTTTTTCCTTTTTCAAAAACACTGGGACAATTAGCTCTTTTTGTCTCATGTAGTTTTCATTTGTGATTTCTTGAAATATAGCTCTGGAAAACCAGGCTTTGATAAAGTCCTTTGGAATTCAAATGGAACTTTTGACTATGACTTTAAACCCAAGTCACTCTGGTTCTCCCCAAGTGACCAATAGTAGGTCCAGCCTACTTGCTATTGTTTGGGTTTTGATAATTCAGGGAAAGTGTAAATAATAATTCCTTCTGTTTTGGCCAGAATCTCTGAGGGTCTTCAATTCTTGAATGATTTTTTTTGTGAGGGCAAGCTAGGTCATCTTTTACCTCAATTCTGGCCTAGCCTTTAATCACTGATGTTGTCTTGGACAGACTGATTCCTGGGAAAACTTAGCTTAAAAAGACCAAGGTTGCCCACTGCATCCAGGGCCACTGTCAATTGTTCTGACCTATATCTTGCCATTGGACTCCAAATGACTCTGGAGGAGAGAGTGAGAATGATGACTTTGTACAGCCCTATCTCACTTGAATCCAATTTACTTGTAAGTCAAGACATCAACCTCATGATGTCATTGGTCCCCTTAGAGAGTGAAGGATGAGCAACAAACTGTGAGTAGTAGCAGCTACCCCCCCTGGAGACCCAGATGACCAGTTCCAGTTGGGAAATGCTTCTATTCCCCCTCCCCTTCTCCCTCTATTCATGTTGGCAGTCATACCCTTATATGTTGGTGCTCTGTTCAAAGGAATTTAAATTTTAATCAATTATACTTCACAAGGTAGCTTGGGTTTTGGAGGCTAGATCTCTGCCCCCCCCCCCTTATTTATCTTATCATTTAAAAAACAAAACAAAACTGGGACAACTCTTTTGTCTTGTAGTTTTCATTTATGACTTATTGAAATATAGCTTTGAAAAACCAGGCTTTGATAAACCCCATTGGGATGTAAATGGAGCCACTTGATTATGCCTTTAAACACAAATTATTCTGCCTTTCTCTGAGTAGCCCCAGCCCAAGCCTTACTTATTCATTGTTTGGGTTTTGATGGCTCAGAGTGAATGTAAATAGCAATCATTTTTGTTCTGGCCAGAAGCTCTAAGGATCTTTCCAAATTGATTCTTTTATGGAGTAAAACTGGGCCATCTTTTGCTTTGACTCTTACCTAGCCTTTAACCACTGAATGGCGTCTAGCAGGTGCTAAAGAAATGCCTTTTGAGTGGTTGGTTGATTGAGTTATGTACTCTACATTTTGGTAAAATTGATCTATTTGCTGTTCCCAGAAATTTGCATTCCATCTCCCTCCTCCTTGCCTTTATGCTATTCTCCATGCCTCAGAATGTACTCCCTCTTCATCTTTGTTTCTTAGGATTCACAGCTTCTTTCAAGACTCATTTCAGCTTTGATTTCAGGTTCAGACCTTTTTGATCCACTTAGTTGTTAGTACTCTTGTTTTCCTAAAATAATCTTGTATTAATGTATCTTTTTACATGTTATTCCTACAGCAGAACATAAATTTTTTCAGGACAAAGACTATTATTTTTGTCTTTTTATTCTCAGTGTTGTTATTCATTCATTTTGGTTGCATCTGACTCTTTGTGAGCCTGTTTGGAGTTTTCTTGGCAGAGACACTGGAGGGGTTTGCCATTTCCTTCTCCAGCTCATTTTCAGAAGAAGAAACTAAGACAAACAGGCTTAAGGGACTTGCTCAGGGTCACACAGATAGTGTCTGAGGCCAGATTTGATGGCTCTTCCTGACTCCTGACCCAGCACTCCATCCACCCTGCTACCTAGCTACCTTGTGTCCTGAGTAATTCCTGGTGTATAGTAGTTGAATCAAATGCATGTAAATAATACACAAGCCAATCATTAATTTTTTCTTCCTTTGAAATAAGATATAAATGTCACTCTCAAATTAAAGTTCATTTGTATAAGTCTCTTCATTGGTGGAGATTGGTTACTCGTGTTTTTTTTTCTGCATGAAGTGTAGAGCTGGTGAGAGCCTGAGAGGAGAGATTCTGATCTTCTGGCTTCTGTCCAGAGAAAGAAGGATGACACTTGCATGTAAAGGAGCCAGTACCTACATATGTTGACTTCTTCCAAGTTTTTCATTCCCTTTAGAGACCTCTCCTCAAGGGGAATCTGGAACTGTGTGTTTTTTCTCTTGAAGCTCTAAGCCAGAGTCCATGTTCTCTATTTTCTCCAATTCTTGCCAACTCTAACTCTCATGTAGCCATTGAGCATTGAATAATTCATCTGCACCAGTGAGGAGAGTCTTTTATGAATGGACTTTGAGCCCCAGGTTACATTCATGATCATCATCAAGTTTTCACTGAGTACTTACTATGTGCTCAGCAACATCTTCAGTCATTCCCTATCAGGTCAGCCCCATGGGCCCTCCAGTTGAGGATTGTGTTTCTGATGAGGGAGAGTTTGAAGGAGCCTGTGGATCCTCTCCCTGTTATTACCATCACAGGTCTGGGCATAGGTAGAACACTTCTAACATCCTCTTAAAACCCCTTGGAGGTCTATCATCCATGACTATCACCTATTTTAAATAATTATTACCTCTTGTCCATAAAGGGTTCTTCTATAAATTTTCTTGCCCTTATGTGAAATAGGATGACTTTTGATGGATCTCAAAGTTACCTCTTTTAAGTGTCTAGAAGGGCTTCTAGTTCTAGTATTCTAAGATTTGGTGGAAAACTCATTTCTCTTCCCTCTGTCCCTCTAACAATTATATAGATTTATCACTTCCTTTCAGCCTTATTTTTTTTAGAGTAAAGATTCATTCAATCTATTATAATATTGATGTCTTTTACCATCCTTCATCTTCTGGATCATTGTGTCCAACTTTCTGAGGTTCTTTTCCAGGTTCTTCCTTGCTTTCTGAAGGTGTAGAGGAGGGACGGGAAGGGGGGAGAGTTTGGAATGCAAAATTAAAAAAAAATGAGTGTTAGGCTTAAAAAATGTAATTGACAAATATTTAGTGAAACAAAAAATATTTAAACTATATATGAGGATCCATTCAGGCTGCATACTGACTTAGTTAAACCCATATACGAATATCTATTGTATTTTTATTTACTTTGCTAATTATTTCCCAATTACATTTTAATCTGGTTCTATAGCACGTAAAAGTATGGCAGGGGGTGGGGCAGCTGGGTGAAGCAGTGGATAGAGCACTGGCCTTGAATTCAGAAGGACATGAGTTCAAATCTGGCCTCAGACACTAGTTGTCAAACCCTGTTGCAAGTCACTTAACCCCAATTACCTCCAAAAAAATGTGGCAGGCTGCATTGCCTGTTTGACACTTCTGATCTACAATAACTCCAAGGTATCTTTCTTGTGTCATATCTGAAAGCATAGACTATTCCTTCAGTTAGTTCTTTCCTCTCATTCCACTGTTGCTATTTGTGGATAAATGTAGGCTCTGAGTGTTGTTGAAGAAAGACTTCTGTGATCCAGCTCTTTTTCCAAACTGCCCACCTGCCAGTGGTTCTGATAACTTAAGACCAATCCCTGAGGACCTCTAATTTCCTCACATGAACCAACAGGGCAAATAAGATCGTATGTGAAGAACACACAGAAGCCACATTTGCCTAATCGTGAACCAATGACCATGGCCTCTGTTGCAGAGCAGGATTTGCTCACTCTTTTGGGGATGGAGAGGCAGGTCACTCATAGAAGTAGGGAGAGATCCCACAAATGATAGGGTTCTATAACTTTCTCCCTGCCAAATATTCATACTCAGGCTGATTTGAGAATTCTTTTTTTTTTTTCAGGCAAAGAAAAGCAAAGTTTATTAAAGATTTGCCATTTTGGGTAGACTCTTAAGGAGCCTCAGTATCTATGTCGCTTCTACTGGACAAGCATGCCAGAGTCATCTGACACAGAGTGAGTATACACCAGATCATTCTCCGGCCTTCCTCTGATTTGAAAATTCTTGGCATGTTTTTTTTTTGACTAATCTTTAGAGCAATAGCCAGTAATGGAGGGGACTCATCTGCTGGCTCTCATGGGCAAGATCCAATCTCCTTGTTCTTATTTTTCCATCTGCAAAATAATGAGGTTGGATTAGATTACAGATTGCTAAAGTCTCTTGCAGTCTTCCAAGTTCTATGATCTTAAGATCTGCCTGTGATACTGACAGGCTGTCTTTTTAGTAGCCCAGCCCAAGAAATGTTTAGTGCTAACAGATGTACTTCTGTGGCAGCTAAGAGACTGGCATCAGTGAAAGAATGGATGTGGCCCTGTGCCAGAATGTGTGACCATGCCAATGCCCATGGTCTCATCCTCTGCTAAATTCGCATACTTTTGTTACAGACTGATTCTTACACACTAGCCCATGATGAAGGTGCTACTCTTTGGTTCACACCAAAAGCATAAAACCTTCCCATTTATTTTCTCTTTCTCACTATAGTCACTGAATTTGCTTAGCATTCTTCTATCACAGGAGTACAAGCTACCAAGGTTTCCATTCTCCCTTCAATCAGACAGATTTTTTTTTCTCCTAGGAGGGGAAAATATTCCAGCTGGAAAGAGGAAGGTTGCTTCCTTCTCTGTACTTGGGTGGGTGGGTAGGGGGCAAGTAACTTAGTGCTGACCTATCTCTGGACATGTTTGAATCATCCTTCATGCTTCAGCCACACCACAAACCTGTTGGAGCTAACAAGATCCAAAACTCTTAAAAGCTATGACCTGCTCTTTCATGCAGAGCCTTTAATCCATAAGGAACCATGTGGTGCTTGACAGAGTGTGATTCCTCAGCAGGGAGTCACAGTTGAAATTAGAACTAAGCTGTAATCAGGGTGTGTCTTGGGTGTATTGTACAGCCTGGAACAAAAAACCCCCAACATGTTCTTTCTATATAATGCACACCCTGGGGTGTTATTGCTTTCATAAAATGTATTTTCTAATTGTCAATTTGCCAAACGATGGCCCCATGCCTGCAGATGTAGTCCTGTTAAAAGCTTAATTTTCATTCAAAAATGCTTCTTTTATCATTGCCTTCACTGGAGGAAACCTTTGGAAGGAAGAATTAAACTGGCTGTGAATCAACCAAAGGAAACTCAGAGGAAGAGGTGGGTGGGGAATGGGAGGAGCTGCCATCTTGGATTACCCTTCCACAGTGAACAAACCCTTTTTTTTGCCTCTGGAGGTCCAAACTCTTTCTTCTTCTCTGGAGGCTTCAAATCAAATTACTTGATAATTTTCCTTAAAAAAAATAAAACTACCTTCTCTTTTATTAATGTCTGATGCAGAGAAAAGGGTGGTGGATTAAAAGTATGAGACCTTCAATCCAATTCCATCTCTACTACTCACTACCTAGTGTGGGACTTTAGGAAAGCCATACTTTCCCTTTCTGGTTGCCTCACTTTTTTCACTTATCCAAAAAAAGGGTATTGGAGAAGATCTCTAAGGCTCTTTCAAGTTCTAGTTAACTATGATATGAGAGAAAGCTTGTTTAATCACTCTTTCCTTCACGAAATACTTCTTTCCCTTCCTCTCACTTTGAATTTTTTTTATGTCAATATAAATAAATGGAATTTAAAATTAGCCTAAGTCTTTGTGTTGCATTCAGTGTGATTTTAGGGATATTCACTACTGTGTATTCCAATATCTTTCTGGACATTAACTCCAGAAAATGGAACAATTATTTCTGCATTAGCAAGTCACACAGGCAAAATCCCTGTGCAACCTCTTATAGTCATGTCAAAATGAATCATTAGTATCTTATTAAGGTGCCCCAGCTATTCCATAATGGGTCTGTACTGCAAATGTATCCCAATTATTCATTTACTCACTTCATGAATATTCAAGAAACATTAAAGGCACTAACAAAACTCATGAGGATGGGGAAGGACAAAGCTTGCTATCCAGACGGTTCTTGCTTACATGTAGGAGGTTCCCTTGGCACCCATAGATGATTGGTTAGAAAGAGAATAGGACTCTGAGGCTAAGTACAAAGGCTGCCTGTGCTAGTCATTAGACTGGGACATTTTATAGATTCATCTGATTTTGTCCTGTTTTAAGTACCTGCCTTAATCTTTTATCAGGATAAATTCTGAAATCTGGAATGTCCCCCTAGTCAGACCAATTTCTTCATTGTTTCTTATGCAGATCAAACTCATTTCACCTTCTTAACTTCATTTGTGTTGGGCTCATTATCCCAGTTTTGGCCCTCTGTCTTATTAAACTTTACCTCTCCTCCCTGCTTTACTTTCTTACCTCCCACTCACTTTCCAGTTCCTAGGAATCTAGATTCTGGCCTCTTGACCCAACTAAAACTATTCTCTCCAAAAGTTTGCAACAATCTCTTAATTGTTGCATCTAAATGACCTTTTCCTAGTCTTGAGTCTATATGATCTGTTTACAAAGGTCAAAACAATTGAATATATCTATATAAGCAATAAATTACTTTATCTTCTCCTAGGTAATCTCTGTTTGCTTGACTTTTGTGACATAATATTCTCCTGTTTCGTCTCTTTAATTTTTTTTTTTGCTGAATTTTTATCCATCCCCCCAATTCTCTCTTAGGCCCTGTTCTCTTTACTCTGTATCTTCTTTTCATGGTCTTATTACCTTGCATGGGTTCAGCTGTTATCCCTATGCAAATCATTTGTAAATATATATTATATGTATATATACAAATATATACATATATATCATATGTTTATAATTTGTATTTTATCCTAAAGATAATAAGGAGCCAATAGAGTTTAATAATAAAATAACATGGTTAGACCTATCCTTTAAGAATAGTATTTTGAATTAGACATTAGAAATAGATACTAATCAATTCAGTAATGACTTAGCAAATTGTGGCATATTTCCGTAATGGAATGTTATTATGCCATAGGAAATGATGACTATAGAGAAACACAGGAACGCATATAATGTGCTTGATCAATGACCTGGGCTAGAAGATACTCCATGAAGCATACCTAGGACTGGGATTCTTTTGGTGACACAGTTGTCCTGTTCTTTTCAGGGGGAAGCATATTCTTGCTAAGTTCTAAAAGACTTGGTGCTTTGGGATAAAGCAATGAACCTTGAGTTGTTCCTTGGTTCCTTTCAACCCAGGAGGCAGAAGCTGCATTAAGCCTGCTTCAGAGACGACTGATCACTGAATTAGGAAGAGCTGATCAATGAGGAAACTTTAAAAGGAGACACTACCCTTTGGCTCTCTTTTATTTCCTCTTTGTGGAACATGTGGCAAATACCTCTGCCTATCCTTCTATCTATCTATCTGTCTGTCGTCTCTCTCTGTCTCTCTGTCTCTCTGTCTCTGTCTCTCTGTCTCTCTGTCTCTCTCTCTCTCTCTTTCTCTCTCTGTCTCTGTCTCTCTCTGTCTCTCTGTCTGTCTGTCTCTCTCTGTCTCTCTGTCTGTCTGTCTGTCTGTCTGTCTCTCATCTGTGTGTCTGCCCGTCTTTCTCTGTCTATCTATCCATCTATTTCTTATTTCCTGTGAGGGCCTGAAGGAGAGGCAAAACCCCTTTCCCATTCTGGTAGAAATGGTGAACTACTCCCATATGACTACCAATCTCAAGCTCTAATTGCCTTTTCTCCTTTATATTTCTTTCCTGAACGTGTTACTAAATGTGATTTTGAGATCACCATTTCTGGTCCTTGAGAGCTTGGGTGTTCCTGGGTCCCTCAACTTGTGCTGGTTATACTATATGAAGTACCCACTACATCTACTACAGAGCTTTAGAGGGGTATATGACAAGTGCCAATGAGCAATGACAGTTGACATTTATGTAACACTTTAATGTCTGCATTATTGAATTATACATCATTTGAATCTCTCAGCAATGTAGCCTCAATAATGAGCCTCTTAATACAGTTATTATTATATGTATTTAACATACAAAGAGACTTGGACTTAGGGAGATTAAGTGACTGAGCTATAGTAATATAGCTAGTAAGCATTGGAGGTAGCTTTAGAATATAGGAAGAAACTTGGTAGCATAATGGATAGAATTCTTGAATTGGAGTCAGGAAGATCTGAGTTCCTATCTTGCTTCAGATACCTACTGTCTCTGTGACCCTAGGCAAAACAGTTAACCATTATGTGCCTCAGTTTCCTCATCTGTGAAATGAATGATTTAGACTAGATGGCTTTCTAAGACCCTGACTTCTCTAATCTATGACTCTAGGTCAAAAATAATACTCACAAGTATGCTCTGCTTCTCTGAACTATCTGGCTTTTCCTTGTGCATTGATCATAGGTTAATATTTCAAGGCTTATTAAGTGGACATTGAAAGCAGAGAGATGAAGTCCGTGGGCCATTACTAGTGGTAAAGTTCAATTCAATGGAAAAAGCCTTGGACTGGGAGTAAGGAGATCTGTGGTCTGATCCTGGCTCTGCCCAGGATCCCATTGTTTGATGTTGGGCTGGACACTTCATGTCTCTGGTCCCCAGTTTCTTCATTTGTAAAATGAGAATGACTGAATTGGGTGATCTCTATAGTTCCTTGCAGCTCAATTTTAATTATATAAGCAGGCTTCTTCATTTCTCTTGGTTTCAGCTTTCTTATCTGTCAAATGAGAAAATAATGACTCTACTACCAGCATCATGAGAGAGTTATGAGACTCCAAAGAGATAATATGTGTGAAAATGTTTTGAAAAGTATAAAATGTTCTCTACGTGTAAGTTGCTATTATTATTGTCATGAAACCCAGCTGGCTTTGCCCAGCTGTTAAGGACATGAGGCATGTAGCCTATTTCTCTCTAGACAGAGCCCAGAGAGAATGGCATACAGAGTCCCTTTGACACACGAGGTTGTTGCCTATTGTGGATGATTGATAATAGGAATATTGATTGTGCCTTCAAGGCACTGACATTTTGAAACCATACCACATTCTTAAGGAATAGAATAGTTGTCAAAACATAACATGGTTTTCACTTCAAAGCAATGTCTGAGATATATAATATTATTGTACTTCTGTAAGGAAGCCTGTAGGGGCAGCTGGGTGACCCAGTGGATAGAGTGCCAGACCTGGTGTCAGAAAGACTCATCCTCCTGAGTTCAAACCTGGTCTCAGACACTTAATAGCTGTGTGACTCCAGGCAAGTCATTTAACTCTGTTTGCCTCAGTTTCCCCATCTGTAAAATGAACTGAAGAAGGAAATGGCAAACCACTCCAGAATCTCAATGGGGTCAGGAAGAGTTTAAAATGACTGAACAACAAGAAAGGGATACTGTGGGAAGTAATGTGGTAAAGCAAAAAAGAACTCATTTTTATGGTAAGAGGACCTGGGTTATAATCCAGAATAACATTCCATGTTCAACTTTGAAAAAGGTGTTTTGCCTCTGTAACTCACTCTCCTCATATGTAAAGTAAGGGGTTAGATGTGACAACCTGTAAAGTTTCTTTCAACTCTCAAATCTATCTATGATTGTAGGTCACAGCTAAAGTTCTCCTTCTTCTGTGAAGTCATCTTTGACTTTCCCAGCTCATACTGATCTCTTATTTTTTCCCCTCTTAAAGTCACTGTTCCTTTCTTTAGGAGGCAGTCATTCCATAGGAGAAAAAGGCCTAGACCAAGAGTTGGGAGAAACTGGGGCTTGCATTCAACCCCCAAAGCTAATTACTGATATGACCATAGGCAAGTTATTTTCCCCAAGAGTAAAATGGAAATTGCTGCACTCTCCACCCAGGATTATGATGAAAATTAAATGAGATGGTGTATGTAAAGTGTTTTGCAATCTTATACAAATTTAAATTAGCATAACATAGTGGAGAGACAGCCAGACTTGGTTTAACTCTTTTCTCTGACATAAACTGACTGTATGAACCTGGGTAATTCACTGAACCTCTCAGTGTCTCAGGCTCACTAAGATTTTGAATAGCTGTTGATCTACCTTGGTAAAAGAACTTTCCTTACTTGAAGTTGCATCTTCCCAGATCAAGACAAATGAGGAATTTCTGTAACACTTAAGATTTAGTGGTGTCCATTTAATAATTGATTACTTACTTGTTGACTTGTATTTTAATCTTTTTTTGAATATCTTATTTCCCCCAATTATAGATAAAATCAATGTTAATATTTTTTTAAAATTTGAGTTAAAAATTCTTTCCTTTCCCTCTCCCCCCAGACAGTAAGCAATTTGATATAGGTTATACATGTGCAGTCATGCAAAACATATTTCCATATTAGTCATGTTGTGAAAGAAAATATAGATTTAAAAAAAACCCAGAAAGTGAAAAATAGTATACTTTCATTTGAATTTAACTCCATCAATTCTTTCTCTGGAGGTGGATAGCAGTTTTTATCATGAGTCCTTTGGAATTGTCTTGGATCGTTGTATTACTGAGAATAGCTAAGTCATTCACAGTTGACCATCATACAATATTGCTGTTACTCTGTACAATGTTTTCCTGGTTCTGTTCACTTCACTTTGCATTAGTTCATGTAAGTTTTTCTAGGTTTTTCTGAAACACCCTGCTTGTCATTTCTTACAGAACAATTATATTCCATTACAATTATATGCCACAACTTGTTCAGTCATTTTCCAATTGATGGACATCCCTTTAATGTCCAATTCTTTCCCATCCCCAAAAGAACTGTTATGAATCATTTTGTATAAATAGGTTGTATTTTTCTTTAATAATTATGTTTGACAGACCAAATGGTGAAATGGAAAGATGACTGAACAGGGATTCAGAGGACCTCAGGCTAAATTCTGGTTTCATCTCTGACTATATTTATGACTTCAGATAAACTGTTCCACTTCTCTTAATCTTAGTTTTCTCATCTGTACAATGATGTAAGACTTGAAGATCTTATTTCACAGGGTTGTTGTATAGATCAAATAAGATAATCTGTGTAAAACAGTGTGTAACTGGGATGCTCTATATCAATGTGTTGTTATTGTTGTTATTTCTACATTATCTTTCTTTCTTTTTTTTTTTTTTAAAGCAATCGGGGTTAAGTAACTTGCTCAAGGTTACTCGGCCAGTTATTATTTCTGGGTGTGGTGCTGAGTATCTGAACCCGGATTTGATCCAGGTCATCCCGACACTGGAGCCGGTGCTCTTACTCGCTGAGCCACCTGGCCACCCCACATTATCTTTCAGATCTGACAATCAATCAACAAGCATTTACTATTGTTGTTTGTCCTTTGTGCTAGAAAAAGACCTTGTGGGGTGATGCCTTTTGATTCCTGAATAAATTGGATTTAAGTGAGGCAGAGTTGCTTGAAGTTGTCAACCTCACTTTCTCTTCCAGAATCACTAAAGTTTAGTGGTAAGATGAAAGTCAAGGTGACTGGCAATGACTCTGGATGCAGTGGATGATCTTGGTGTCTTTGGTGTCTGACCAAGTTCTAAACACTCCAAAGAGCTTCCTTCTACTGCCTTCATGGACTGTTGAAAAAAAATGTTCACATCTACCTATTCTGCCAGGGAAGACTACATCTGCTTGGGGTAGACATCGCCCTAACACCCTGATGAGTTCGAGACCTGTCAGTTATCTTCTACCTGGATTAACCCTTTGATGCCAGGAATTGTGCTATACAATGGAGATACAGAGACCAAAATGAAATTGTCATTATTTTTTCTGTTAATTAATTTATTTTTTAGTTTTCAACTTTACTTCCATAAGTTTTAAATTTTCTTTCTCTCCCTCCTTCCTTCCCTCCCCAAGACAGCTTGCAATCTGCTATAGGCTCTACATATACATTCCTATTAAACATATTTTCCCATTAGTCATGTTATACAGAAGAGTTAGAATGAATGGGAGTAACCATGAGAAAGAAAAACAAAATAAAAAAGAAAATAGTCTGCTTTCATCTGCATTCAGACTCCATATTTCTTTTTCTGGATATGGATGGTATTTTCCATCATGAGTTTTTTGGAATTGTTTTAGGTCCTTGCATTGCTGAGGAGAGCTAAGTTTATCAAAGTCAGTCATTGCATACTGTGATCGTTACTGTGTACAATGTTCTTCTGGTTCTGCTCACTTCACTCAGCATCAGTTCATGGAAATCTTTTCAGGTTTTTCTGAAGTCTGCCTATTCATCATTTCTTACAGCACAATAATGTTCCCTTACATTCATATACCACAACTTGTTTAGCCATTCCCCAATTGATGGACATCCCCTCAGTTTTCAGTTCTTGGACACCACGAGAAGAGTTGCTATAAATATTTTTGTATATGTGGATCCTTTCCCCATTTTCATAATCTCTTTGGGATACAGTCTTAGAAGTCATATTGCAGGGCCAAAAGGTATGCACTTTTTTATAGCCTTTTGGGCATAGTTCCAAATTGCTTTCCAGAATGGTTGTATCAGCTCACAACTCCACCAACAATGAATTATTGTTCCAACTTTCCTGCATCTTCTCCAACATTTATCATTTTCCTGTTTCATCATGTTAGCCAATCTATCAAGTGTTATGTGGTACCTCAGAGCTGTTTTGATTTTCATCTCTCTAATTAGTAGTGATTTAGAGCATTTTTTCATATGGCTATAGATAGCTTTAATTTTTTCCTCTGAAAACTGTCTTTTCATATCTTTTGATTATTTATCAGTTGGGGGATGAATTGTCTCTATTCTTAAGGGACTTACATTCTATAGGGGTGGACAACATGTATGCACATAAATATATACAAAATAAGCACAGGATAAAATTTTAGGGGGAGGAACTAGCAGCTGGGGATCAAAGAGGGTCTTATTTAGTAGATGATGATTGAGTTGATTTTTGAAGAAAATTAAGATTGTAAGAGAAGTGGATTTCAGGCATGGGGAATAGTCTGAAGGAAGGCACAGGGATGGGAGTTTGAATTTGGGGAGCAGCAAAAAGGCCAGTTAGTTAGACTGGAGGTGTAAAACTCATAACCCTCAGGCTGCATGCAACCACAAACTTCTCAAGTACCGCCCTAACTCAATTAAAATGTAAATGGGAACCTTTTTAACAAAATAAATAAAAATACAATACAGTATAGATAATGTTAATTTGTCATTTCCTAAGTCAATATGTGTCCTTACATGAATTTGTTTCTATTTGAATTTGACACTGCTAGTGCTAGATTTTAGAGAAGGTGGAGGATAGCTATGTCTAACAAAGCTGGGAATTTAGGTCAGGATCAGGTTGTGAAGGACTTTAAGTGCCCAAGAGGTGAATTTATATTTGGTCCTAGAGGTAATAGGAAACCATAGAGATTACTGAGCAGGGAACAAAATAGTCAGACTTGTTCTTGGTAGCTCTGTGGGAGATTGATTAAAGATGGAAGACAACTCAGGGATACCATTTAGCTACTGTAATAGTCCAGGTGAGAGGGGATGAGTTCTTGGATTAGAGTGGTGCAGAGAAAAGAGAGCATACATGCAAGGAATGTTCTGTGGGCAGGGTTGACTAGACAAGTCAGCAATTGAATATATATGTGGAGTGAGGAAGAGTGAGGATTCAAGGATGATGCTGAGGTCCTAAGCATGAGTGATTAGAAAGCTGATAGTGCTATTGGCAGAAACAGAAAAGTTAGGGAGAGTGGCTTGAAGTGGGCTCAACATCTTAAAACTCTATTTTGCCTTATACATACTCTCTCATCAACTTGTTCCCTTACAGAGTTTCATCACTAACTCCAGTTAACCTTCACCAATGGCTAAAAGCTGATCCTGTTCAGTAGGGGTCTAGATA
Source organism: Petaurus breviceps papuanus (assembly GCF_028583685.1). Lineage (NCBI taxonomy): Eukaryota > Metazoa > Chordata > Mammalia > Diprotodontia > Petauridae > Petaurus > Petaurus breviceps. Next base: position 3,868,585 of record NW_027187273.1, on the reverse strand, counting down.
GTTTTGATTATTTCTGGGATGTCCCTTGACTAGTTTGCCCTTGTCTTCAAGGAATTTGCAATTTAATTCAAGGAGGTGACATATATACATATATAGAAAGATAACTGACAACACAAGGCAGACTATGCTAGGGCAGAAGGAGTGGTACAGACCAAAGCTATAGGAGCACATAGTAGGGAGAAAGTTATGAGCCACAGAGAGGTCAGAGAAAGCCCCATAATGGAGGGAGGACAAAGATTGAGTAAGAAAAGATTGCTAAGATTTGGAAATAAAGGGACTGGGCTGGAAAGTTTTTCGGATTTTGGGGTAGGAAAAAGTTTGAAAAATAGCAAAGTACATGGGGAAAATGTGTTAAACTTATCATCAGAGAACATGAGTTTAAATTCTTTGTCTTTTCCTTACTATCTGTGTGATGTGACCTTGGCTAAATCACTTAATATTTCTGGGTCTCAATTTACTTATTAGAAGTATGAAAAGAATGGATTTGATAACATCTAAGATATCTTACAGTTCTAAATCTGTGATTCTGTGCTCCTGCTTGATCCTTCCCTCCTTTCCGTCTTTTGATTTGAGCACAGTATGATCAAATCTATACTGCTGTCATTCCTTGAGAAGAAACATCAATTGTTTTTTTTCCTAAGGATCAATGCACCAGTTCTGTGACCTCCCTCCTCCCCAATTTTTCTTCCCTGGCCATCTCTTCCATATATATTATTTCTCACTAATAGAATATGAGTTCTTTAAAGGCAGGATCTGTCTCACTTTTGCATGTATATCTCCAGACTTAGAAGAGTGACTGATGTTTAATATTTTTCATTCATTCATTCATTCATTCATTCATTCATATTCATTCATTCATTCCTGTGAAATACCAGAAGTGGAATGAGAATAACAAATTCAAGAAACTGGGAAAACATCAGCTTCGGTAAAGCTGAGATGTCAAATTAGGAGCAAAAGGAGATAAGTTGGATAAGTAATTTGTTGATGTCTTTGAATAATGATTGTAGTTGGGAGAACTGATCATGAAACCCCTGATAAATTGATTTCAAACCATCTCACTTGATAAAATTATAGATTGTTTTGAGCAGGTAAAGGAGACAAGGAGGTGTCAAAGTTTTAAGTGAAAGATAAAGACATGCTTCCACTTTGCCCTTTATGAGGTGTGAAATTTCAGATCAGATTTGATGAAATTACAAAGTAGCTAATCACTGACTGACTGAAGCCTCACACATACCTCTGATAGCCTCTCCTTTTTTTTTTAGTAAAAATTTTTATGTTTTGTTTTTTCCAATTACATGTACTAACAATTTTTAACATTCTTTTGAAAAATTTCCCAAATTCTCTCCCTCCTCCCTCCTTGAGAAGGCAAGCAATTTTATATAGATTATACATGTGTAATCATGCAAGACACATTTTCATATTAACCATGTTGTAAAAAAAAATAAGAAAAATTAAAAAAAGAAAAATAAAGAAAGTTAAAAAAAGTATACTTCAATCTGCATCCAGATTCCATCACTTCTTTGTCTGGAGATGGATAGCATTTTTCATGATCAGTCCTTCCAAATTGTCTTGGATCATTGTATTGCTGAGAACAGCTAAGTCACTCACAGTTGATCATCATGTGGTATTACTTTCACTGTGTACAGTATTCTGGTTCTGCTCACTTCACTTTACATCAGTTCATGTAAGTCTTCCCAGGTTTTTCTGAAACTATCCCACTCATCATTTCATAGAGAATAATAGTATTCCATCACAATCATATACTACAACTTGTCCAGCCACTTCCTAATTTATAGACATCCCCTCAATTTCCAATTCTTTACCACCACAAAAATAGGTGCTATAAATATTTTTGTAAATATAGGTCCTTATTTTTTAAAATTTCTTTGGGATACAGACCTAATAGTGATATTTATAGGTCAAAGGGTATGCACAGCCCTATAACCTTTTGGGCAGAGTTCCAGATTGTTCTCCAGAATGGTTGGACTAGTTCACAACTCCCCAAATAATGCATTAGTGTCCTGATTTTTCCATATCTCCTCCAACATTTGTCATTTTCTTTTTCTGTCATATCAGCTGATTTGATAGGTGTGAGGTGGGTACCTCAGAGTTGTTTTAATTTGCACTTCACTGATCAATAGTGATTTAGAAAACTTTTATATGACTAGATAGCCTTGATTTCTTCTTCTGAAAACTGCCTTTTTCATGTTCTTTGATTATTGATCAACTGGGGAATGACTTGTATTCTTACAAATTTGACTTGGTTCTCTATATATTTGAGAAAGTAGGCCTTTACCAGAGAAACTTGGTGTAAAGTTCCCCCTCCCTACCCCATTTCTTCTATCCATTTAATTTTGGCTGCATTGATTTTGTTTGTGTAAAACCCTTTCAATTTAATGTGATAAAAATTATTCATTTTAATCCTGCAATATGTTTTGTCTCTTGTTTGGTCATAAATTCTTCTGATAGCTCTTTTATAAAAGCAAGATAAGTGTCCAGGGAGTTAGTTGAAACAGGAGATAGCTCAGAGGAGTGTGAGTTCTAGATATTGATAAAACATCAAGCTACGGAAACACCTAGATCTTGTTTGGGGAGGGGATTTCTTTCTTTCCTCTACTTCCCCACTGACCATGACATTTTATAGTGGTAGGAGACACAACATGTAGTAGGAAGGAGGTCTAAGGAGTATAGAGGTTCAAGGAATATTATCAGAGGAGCTTTGTGAGTCAGATGAGAGTTACATTTGGTCTTTGAGAGTTGGACTTCAGAGATGAACAACCTCATGGAGCCCAGCCCAGAAACCTCAGTGGAAATGCTGCACGTGGGGGAGCAGCCTGAGGTCACTAGGACAAGAGATAGGACATCAAAGCGCTGAAACACTAGAGGTGAGAATTGACTGGGCTATGTGTTTTTTAAAAAAATTTTTTTTTTTAAAGCAATTGGGGTTAAGTAACTTGCTCAAGGTTACACGGCCAGTTATTTCTGGGTGTGGTGCTGAGTATCTGAGCCTGGATTTGATCCAGGTCATCCCAACACTGGAGCCGGTGCTCTTACTCACTGAGCCACCTGGCTGCCCCTAAGCAATTGGGGTTAAAGTAACTTGCTCAAGGTTACATGGCCAGGTGTTTCTGGGTGGGTGCTAAGTGTCTGAGCCCGGGATTCGATCTCCAGGTCATCCCGACACTGGCGCTGGTGCTCTTACTCGCTGAGCCACATGGTCGCCTCGGGGCTATGTGTTTTTGTAAGAGTATGCCTCTCTTCTGTGGTACTCTCTGGGTGACCACTCTTTCCACTGACACTCTATATTTGTGGGAAAATTTGCCCCAGGTTTGCTCTCTCCATGAATCATTTTGCTTTGAGCTCCTTCTGTTATCTGATAGGTTATTAATGATGCATCCACTGGCAGGGGCTTTGTAGGTCTGGTTTTAGGTATAAGCACCCACATAATGCCCTAAACCTGGGATATTCATCCCTGGGGGACACAACCTGTGAGTATAAGGTGGCACTGGATAGCCCCAAATGTGATACTGCACAATAATAATCATAACTTGGCTTTCTAAACAGCTTTAAGATTGACATATCACTTTCCCTACAATAATCATGAGGTCTATGCAAACCATACCCCCAACTCCCCCACACACATGTTGCAGATGAAGAAAATGAGGCTCAGGGCAGTAAGGTTCAATGACTTAGTTTCACAATGCAAGTAATTCTTAGAGAAAGTGTTGGTTTTCAGACTGAGGAATTTGAACTTTATTCTGTTAGACTATGGGATGGAGAGGCATCAGAGGTTTATAACTGAGCAATTTATGAGGTCTTTTCTAGGCAATTGGTTAAGTATTACCTTTGAAATTCTCTTTCTTTTAATTTCTTTGTAACATTTTTTTTCACATAAATAATAAGGAAATGCAAAGATCCCTTTGGAGTGGAGAGGCAGGGAATCAGTGTTGCCTGAGGGATAAAAATCAAGAAAGGCTTCCTGGTGGAGGTGGGTCTTTGGTTGTCCCTTAAAGGATGGATACTCACTCCATGATTGGAGACACTGGCTATCCAATTTTATTTTCCTTCTCCTTCCTTGAATTTTGAATATATCACAAGTAGGTTGAATGGAGTCCATAGTATAATTTATATTGCTCAGTGTGATGTGTGAATAATCTGGAAATAAATCTGGGGATGGCCTTAGATTCTCCCAGGCTCAAATATCAGAGGAACAATCAGTTAAAATCCATTATTTCAATTCCTCCTTCCCCTATGGCACATGATTCTCAACTGAGTGCTTATGACCTTGACCCTAATAATTATTGGGTAAAGTATGGATTGAGTCAGTAAATATTCTTATGTCATCTGTAAACTAACACCCTCCTGGGGAAGAAAACAAAATGTTTAAGACTAATAGTTATGTGAAGTATGTTTATGATTAGGGATTATTGATTAAGTATTTTTTGAAACTAATGGTCTCTTTTGATAAAAGGCTTATTTTTAAAAATTTGAAGAGTTTAAATAATGTTGAAGTTGCTTTATGAAAATTTGTGACTCTAATCTTAACTCTCTCCTGAGAAGAAGTTTTAACCAGCTCCTGATTGTTTTAGAGAAAGCATATTAGAGTATTGTGAGTAAAGTGGACAGCAGATTCTCTTTAGGATTAGAGAAGACTTGGATTCAAGTCCTACCTCGGACACATGCATTTTAAACTATGTGATCATAGGTGACAACCTAACCTCTCAGCATCCTAGACAACATACACATTACAAATGAGATGCTCACTTGTATTAGGGATGGAAGTTTTCATACCAAGAATTCTCTATACCAAACAAATCATAAATCGGGAAAGCAACAATAATAGAATGTCAGAACTGGAAGGGGCCTTGAAATAATAGGCTCATAAATCTAGAGCTGGAGAGGACTTTTGAGGTTCAGCACCCTCAACTTATAGATGAGGAAACAGTAACTTGGAGAGATTAAAGCCTCACAGGTACTAAGTGGTAGAGCCAGGATTTTGACTCTGACAGAGCACTTTCCATTTTATTGTAATATTCTTCTCTGAGGCCATTATTTTATGAATGAAGAAATGGAGGCCCATTGAGTGGGGAAATGAGGTACCTGCTTACAAGATTTGATTTGATAGGTTTCAAAAGGCTCTCTTAAAAAATGAAATGGGGCTGACAACACAAACTTTCCAACTTCAAAACGTGCAGTTCTTGAAGGCAGATTGGATTCCTGAGAGGGATGTGCAGTAAAAACCAAATTGTCTCCTTCACAGTGTTTCTAACAACTGACCCTTCATACAACATTTACTATTCTAAGAACTTGTCAGGATGAATAGGATTTTGTGAGGGGAAATCGTGTCTACAAAGTAGTACCAAAGAGAAGCTTAGTTACTAGTATCCCAGATACCATGGTCTCCCAGTTAATAATGATCTTTCTAATGTCCCCCTCTTATTTAACATAAAATTTATTTGTGTAGATGTAATATTGCTGTATTAGGACAGTACCTACACCCTATTCCTCTTCACATTTTCCCTAACCCTTAGCAAATCCAGAAATGGGGTTGGGAGCTGTCTGGTGCTGAACCAGAAAGATACTGTGCTTTTTTGGAAGTGAAATGTTCAAATAAGACTTTTGGAAGTAAAATGATGACATTAGACATCTTACCAAATAGATTTTTCTTCTACACTGAGAGTTCTTAGTTCCACTATTCAGGAGGTGGAGAACATTATCTAGAATAGCTTACCACCACATACAGGAGGAGGATGTCTACCATTCAGGAAGAAGGTGAGAGAAACTTCTAAAACTCACAACTTGAATTCCTTATAAACTGCTTTCTAATAAACAGTAATGCAGTCGAAGGAGCACTGGGATGCAAGTCTAGAGACCTGAGAGAAAGAGTTTTTCTGAGCTCTAGTTTCCTTATATGTCAAATGGAGATGATTCCTTTACTGCCAAGGTTATTGTCATATTAAATGAAATAATGGGTGTGAAAGCACTTTGAAAAATTAAAAACATTTAACAAATGCAAAGGACTGTCATTTCTTTATTATTGTTCTTTTAAATGGAATTCAGAGCTGTATTTGGGAGCCAAGTCTGATAAGTAACTGATTCCTTTAGACTGTGTACTAATAATCATTAGCAGCCACAGAGGTGCCAAAGGCTGGCAATCTCATTGCTGCCAGCAATATTCCCTTAATTGTCTAAAGCTCAGGTTTGGGCTTCCATTAGCTCCTACATTATCCTATGGTACTTTCAGCAATTAATTTCTATTTGCAGTTGGGGAAAAACAAAAAGACTCAGACCTATATAGAGATAGGGAGGAAGGGTTCTATGAAGAAAAAATGATTTGGTGTTGTCCCAAAATCTGTGTGCATCTTGCAAATAATATTTGAAGTACTCAGAGAGAAAAAAGAAAAAGAAAAGAAAATAATATTGTTCTTAGTAAGAACAATCTTTGACAGAATAATAGTGGCAGTAATACTGTCCCCAAACCAGGAGTTTAAGAAATGCTGGTTTAATGCATAAACTTCAGGAATTTATACAAAGGAATTCATAAAGCAGTATTGAATTTCTGAATTGGAGGGGGAGGTTGGAGGAAGAGGAGAAGGAAAAAGAGGAAAAGGAGGAGGAGAGACACACTCAGAGGAAGCAAGAGAGAGATGGAGAGAGACAGAGAGAGGTACAGGCAGAAAGAGACATAGAGAGAAATATGCAGTGACACTGAGACAGAGATACAGTGACAGAAAGGGGGAGAGAGAGAAGAGAGAAAGGGAGGGAGGGAGAGAGAGACAGAGAGAGACAGAGAGAGAGAGAGACAGAGAGAGAGAGAGAGACAGAGAGAGACAGAGAGAGAGAGAGAGAGACAGAGAGAGAGAGAGAGAGAGACAGAGAGAGACAGAGACAAACAGACAGACAGAGACAGAGGGAAACAGAGAGACAGAAAGACAGAGACAGAGAGATAGAGAGAGACAGAGACAGAGAGACAGAGACGGACAGAGAAACAGAGACAGAGAGACTTGGTTTAGGCTAAGATAAAGAGACACAAGGTCTATATAGCAGCAAGCACCCCAGGCATCCCCAGGGTGGCTGCCAACACAGCTTCTTAGATCTGCTTTGTTAAAGGAAAGCAACTCAAAATGGTTTAACAAGCTTACTTTAATCAGTCAAATATTTATCATTCAGGGGAAAAAGGTCAGTCAGCACCCTGAACTTCAGAATATACAGACGGAATTATCAAGTAGACAGGTTTCCAAATTGTCTAACCATTACATCCATGCCAAATCAGCATCTGAGTTTTTCAAAGCCAGGGAGCTCTCAACAACGGCTTCCCAGAGTCTCATCTGATCAAATCACAGAACACTTCTCAAAGTGAGCCCTAAAGCAATGCCTCACATCAGGGATTATATTGCCTTCTCCTGGCTCAGAGAATGTAACAACCTTCTGGACCCACTAGCCAATCAAAAAGTATCTACTGAAAAACAAGCCTCCCACCCCAGGCTCCAGGTGCACTTTAGCCTAGGGGCAGGGAAGATCTTAAAATTTGCATTTCCACTACACAAGGTTAATTTAAATGTCTGTCCATTTTAGCCATACAGATATATGGGACAAAGGGAACTTAAAAGTTTGGACTTAGAGCAAGGACGTTTAACTCTAAATTTAGAGTTGGAAAAAAGCCCAGAGATCATATAATCTAACCATCCAATTTTACAGGTAAGAAAACTGAATCTTAGATATTAAGTGACTTGCCCAAGGTCACACAACTATTTAGTGAAAACCAGAATTTTGAATTGTTTTCTGACTTTAAATTCATTACATTTTGCACTATCAGTGTTTGTATTGAAACACTATCAGTGTTTCAGTACCAGTTCTAACACTTACTAGGTAAGTCTTTTAACATCACTGAGATTTAGTTTTCTTATCTGTAAAATGGACACAGTAATACTTCTGCATGGTTGTTGCTAGAAAATATGTATATAAATATGTTTGCTGTTCTTACTGATTGTGAATAGAGTCAGGGCACCAAAAGAAAAAATTCTAATGAAGAAGAAAAGTGATTGTCTAAAGAAACCAAAGTTGGTACTTAGATTTTTAAAAATATATGTACAAAAGGTTTTATTTTACATTTGTTAATTTTGAGAGGGAATGAGGGAGAAAGGGACCACCAAACGAAAAAAAGAAAAGTAAGAAAGAAGAGTCACAAAAGCGTTTAAAATGTACAGAAGTAAACAGAGTGAATGTCAGTAGGAAACACACACAAGCAGGACAGCTTTGACAGTAATCTGTTGGCTATTTTATATGCATAAAAGGAAAGGCAAACTGTTCATAATACATATTTATAGCTCAGTGTACAACCTCCTTTCTGTTCTATTTTGTTTATGTAAATGCTCATCTAATATTGGTCATAGAAACATTTAAAACATACAGAAGAGAACAGAATAAAGGTCAGTAGGAAACACACACAAGCAGGACAGCTTTGACAGTAATCTGTTGGATATATTATTTACATAAAAGGAAAGGCAAGCTGTTCATAATACATATTTATAGCTCAATGCACAACCCCTTTTCTGTTCTTCTTTGTATATGAATGCTCATCTTATATTGGTGTTACTTAAGCTTAAAATAAAAAAAGAAACAAAAGACATGTACAAATGAAGAGAAAAAGATAAGTAATGGTAAAAATTTGGAAAAAAAAAACCCAATAGAATGATCTGCTAAAGTGACCAGGATCACTAAAAATCAGAAGGAGCTGAGACTGGTAATGAATGCTAAGAACAATAAAGAGGGTGGTGTGTGTGTGTGTGTGTATGTGTATGTGTGTGATTGTTGTTGTTATTTGTCTTTCATTCTTGAAGAGAACCATGACATCAGGGAGGTGATACTATGACTTGTAATTGAATTTGATTTAAGTGAGGGAAGTCTGTGTAAAGTCACCAGCCTCACTTTCTTCTCTGGATCCATCTGGATCCAGTGGCAAGATGTGGGTCATGATGACTGGAGATGGCTCTGGTTTGTATGTGTGTGTGTGTGTGTGTGTGTGTGCATGCGTAGAAATAGAAATAATAGGTCCACTGGAGTAATGGGAAATGATAATCGGTAATAGAGAGAGAGGACAGAACTATTCAACTCTAATTTTACTTCCGATTTCTCTGCCAATACTCATTCACTCTGCTTTCCTCCATTATGTTAGCTCCCAACTTTTACCCTTATGACCAAGGTATAGTCCCTTTAGGACAGTTATGACTTAATTTCCTGCAAGGGCGCTTGCAGGAGTTGTGTAGTTGTCATTAGGAAAATTCCTTGGGTTCCAATGCAGATCTCAGGCTATCCATGTTATCCCTTGCTCTCATTACATGAATTGCCTCCCTTCATGATACTCTAATATGTCAATGAGTTATGGAGGTGGCATTGAGTTCTTGAAGGTTATGCCAGGAGAGCAAGTTCTGGTGGGTTCTGCCAAGCTGGAAAGACTTTGACTCTGGTCCAGGTGACAGATTGTGTTTGTTGTCTGGGAACCATCCTATCTAAGTAACTGAGAGGTTCATTATCAGTATGTTGGCCAGTAAGTAGCTACTGGATTCTTTCACCTTGACTACCCATTAATCAAACTGAATTAAATTAATTTCCTTTTCATTACTTCCACCCTTTAGACTCTAATTCCTGACTCTCCTGTTCATTTCCTTTATTGCTATCCACCATCTCCAAATATACCTTTGGCTTCAAATTCCTTCTTTTTCTTGGACTATAGCCATTATACTTTATTCTTTATCCACCTAGTTCTTTAAGGGGATCTTCACTTTGTCTGTCATAACTCATTCTTCCAGACTCTTCTCATTTTAAGAAATAGTTATAGAGCCTTAAAGCTTGAAGAAACCTTGTACATTACCTAATTCAATCCCCTCTTTTTCCTGCTTAGCTCTCTGTGGGCTTATGATGAAATAAGTCATGTTTTTCTTCTTTTTTAAAAATGTATTTTTTAATGAGCAAATGTTTTCTCATCTGCCTACATCATTGGAAAAAAAAATCCTTGTCATATATATGTGCAGTTGAGCAAAACTAATTCCCACTTTGCCTATTTCAAATATATATGTACATACAGTATATACATATGTATATGTGCAAACAACATGTGTATGCATGCATATATATGTGTGTCTCTATTTAACCTATCTCTGTATCTTTCTAATTTATCATGAGCCAACACCTCTCTATCAGGAGGTGGGTAGTATGTGTCATCATGTGTCCTCTGGTGGTCGTATTTCTCTGGGTTCTTAAATCTTTAAAATGTGTTTGTGTTTTAAAATGAGTTAAATTGTTATTGTTTTAATGATTCTTCTGGATCTGTTCATTTTATTCTGCATCAAGTTTCTTTTAATTTTTCCAAGTTTCTTTTAAACTATTCCCTTCATAATTTCTTATACCATAATAGTATCCCATCATATTCATATACTATAACTTTTCAGCTATTCTCCAACTGATGAGTTTTTGTTTCTCATTCTCATTTTTTGTCAGTACAAAAAGAGCTGCCGCAAAGATTTCTTTGAAGGCGTGGCACATAATAAGTGCTTAATAAATATTTATTGAATTGAATTGAGTCAAATCTTTTTGTTGGTATGGATCTAATAATAATATTACTGGATTAAAGGGTATGAAGAATTTAGTAAGTTTGAAGGTCATAATTTCAAATTTTTTTTTGAATGTCTGAACAGCAGTAATGTACACCTTTTCCCATAGCCTTTCCAACATTTGTCATTTTTCTTTTTTTGTCAACATTTTAAATCAGATGAGTGTGAGGTTCAACTGCATAACTGACTTAATTTGAATTTTTCTAGTTATTAGTGATTAGGAACATTTTTTCATTAGGCCATTGATAGTTTGGATTTCTTCCTCTGAAAACTGCCTGTTCATATCCTTTGGCAACTTATTGGTTGGAGAATGACTGCCTTGCTTCTCATCCCATGGCCTTTCCAGGATACAAGGACTCTGGGAAAAAGAAGTGTTCCCCAAAGTTACTATGGTCTTGGTTATAGATTATGTCCTAGCCTAGCTAAGTTCTGAGAAGCTCATCATAATTTTGGATTTCTCCCCAACTGATAAGCTACAGGAGCAGAATATAGGCATAAATGCTTCCCAAACAGTCTTTGATAGGTTTGGGAGCTAAAGGCCTCCCTCTCCCCTAAAGAACCTACTTGAAATTAAAAAGAGGATTGTTTGGTGATTAGAGATTGTAGATAATGGTTTAGAGAAGTAATTCCTTGTGGTTTGGGGACTCCTGGATGGTGATGTGGGGGAAAGGAATTTTGAGGAATTTGCGAGATTTTAAAGGCCTTGTGAATTCAGAAAGAGAAGAGAAGATGAGGTGAGGATTGTGGGGGGCGGGGTGCTCAGGCTGTGCTTATTGATGGTGGATCCTCAGCTCAGTATTAAAACAACTTCATCAGAAACCTTCCAGGTACCTCTTCCCTCCATTATGCAAGATTTTTATACCTCTTTTACCATTTGGCCAGTTCTTCTTTTTAAGAAGTTATTTTCTTCATTATTTTTTGTGCTACTTTTACTGTTGTTAATTCTCTTTTCATAATTTTCTTGCATAGCTCTCATTTATTTCCCCAATTTATTCCTTATCATTGAAATTTCATTTTAAAAATCCCTTTTTACTCTTTATAAATTTTTCTAGGAATCGCTGCTGGGCTAGTATCCCATCTCTATTTTTCTTTGAGGTATTACTTGTAGATGTTTTCAAGTCATTATCTCCTTTATTTTTGTTTTGAAGCTTTTTATGATCAGGTTATTTTTTCTTGTTTATTCATTTTTCCAGTCTACTCATTGACTCTGAACTTTATGTTGTGTTGGACTCTGCTCACCTCTGAGGAGATGTCTCTGACCCGAGCTTCTATCTTTTATGTCCTTCTACTGTTTTCAGTGCCCAGTCTGGGGACCTGTAAGTTTTGAGTGTTTCCAAAGTAGTGCAATACAGGGACAGGTTTGTTTACAATCCTTTTGATTCGAGCTTTGTAAATTCTTGTCCTGATTTGGGTCTCTTAGCTTATATGTGGTTTAGTTTCCATAGACTACTACTGGACTCAATCACAATTAGTCTGTTTGGAGATACTGAAAGGTTCAGAATGACTCAATTGTTGGCTCCCCCTTGGTTTTGGTCTCCTAACCTGGATGATTCCACTGCAGGTTTATGTGTAGTAATAAAAGTCAGAACCGAGCTCTCTTTTATTCTTGGGCTGAAAGCCATATAGCTAAGGTTTTGAAACTTGTTCCTTACTCTACAAAGGTAGGACCTCTGCTCCTTCACATCTGTGTTCATACCTTTCTACTCTGGCACTGCAACCCAGAGCTGGGTAATAGAACACAGAACTGCTAATGGTATCTGATGCTTTGCTTTATGGGTATGCAAGGGTCTCCTGAGATCTCTTTCTATTCAGTTGTTAGGTCCGCTTACTATGCCTGAATACTGGGCTGCTTCCTACTATTATTGTCGTGACCATGGCCCACTACAGTTTCCCTCCTGTGGTACTACTACTGTAGTTGTCCCTACTCCAGGGTCTGTAGACCTATTTTCTTAAGTTTCCCTGTAATGGAAAAATGTGACTTATGTTTTACTTTCTTGATTAGAATTTGGTTTGGTACCTTTTTTAGATTGTGCGGAGGGTGTGTGTGTATGTTGGAAAAACTCAGCAAAAAAAAAAATACTTCCTCTCACTCTGCCACCTCCCCCTCCTATTTTTATTTTTTAAAATATTATTTTACCTTTTTTGTATCTTCTTCCTCCCCTAGAGCTGGGTAATTTAATGGATAGAGTACTCCAGTACTCCATTGATATATGGAAGACCTGAGTTAAAATCCTGTTTCTGATGTTAATTAGCTGTGTGACTCTGGGGAAGTCACAATCTCCATCAGGCCCAGCTTCTTCATCTTTATTGCATCCCTTCTCCGTCCCCCTTTATTTTGAATTTTTTTTTTACTTCAAGAGGTGGCTCATTGGATAATAATAATAATATATATCATGTATATGACACTTTATGCTTTATGAAGGACTTTGCAAATATCCCATTTAATCCCCAGAACAACCTGGTAAGGTAGGTGCTGTCATTATCCTCACTTTACAGATGAAGAAGTTGAGTCTGACAGAGGTTGAATGATTTACCTAGGGTAACATAGCTAGTAAATATTACAGGTAGGACTTAAACTAGATTTTGCTGACTCCAAGCCTAGCACTCAAATGCAAATACCAAGTGAAAGGTATTGTTTCCTTTTCACTTTTGCATCCTTGGTATCTAGAGCATGACCTGGTATTAGAACATAGTAAAAGTTTGTTGACTAGAATAGAATTGGATTAAGCTACACTCCTTCATCTAATCTCATCTATGCAGTTGCCTCCTTGGTGCTTAGTTTCCTAAATGGAGTTGGTGTTAGACCAGCAATTCTCAAACTTGTTGAAAGGGCTTTTGTTTATGTGGGTTATATCTATAAATACTTACCATGTTAGAAGTTAAAACCAATGCATTTAAAAATTTTTGTTTTTTAATTTAAAAAATAATAAAATCCCATTACTTGTTAACATTTACAATGTAGTTTAATCAAAATAAACTACTTTCCAAAACAAAAAAATAGTTGAGTGGCATTGTTTTGGATATTTTTGAAATCTTTGTGTGTGATTTAATAAAGATAGCGAGATTCTCATATCTGCTTCTATATTTAATCCATGGTAAATATTTTAGTTGAAGTATATGAAGAAAATGTGGCTTTTCAACAGATACATAGTTGCAAAACAGTGGAATATTTTGATAGGCAAATAACATCTTAGTATTATTATGAAGCTAATTTCCATTTCAAGGACTTCCCAAAAGGGTCTTGGCAAATTCCAGGAGTCTGACAAACACACCTTGAGAATTGTTGGACTAGGAAATATCTCAGGTCCTTTATAGCTCTAAAATTCTCTGGTGTTAATTCACTCTGGCATTACGCTGACTGGTTTGTACACAAACAGCCTCTCTTGGAATATTTCTCTATCATTTAAATGAAACTTGGGAAGCCCTATTTTCTGACAAACTGCCCTTTAGCTGGCATGATGGGACTTGAATAGAGAGGGATGGAGAAGATTTTGCTTTTCATAAGTCCCAAGTGTCTTATGACTTCATATTACTCTACTCCACAGCACTGCAAGAAACAAAAGGGAACAGAACAGAAAGTTATGTTTTGGATTCCTTCAAACTAGAATTGAAATAACTTCCCACAAAATCCAAGCCGAACAAAAACACTCCACGAAACAACAAAAAGTAAACTCACTTCCTCCTCCCCAAATGTGAGGCCAGAGGGATTAAAACTGAATATTTTCCCTCCTTTTTGTAAAGGTGGAAAACATATCAAATGGCTTTAGAGATTGCAGAGCCGAAAATGAATAGTATTAGCTCCCCCCCCACATCTAGCCCCTTTCTAATGTGAGCATTTCAATGCTACCTATGGGTATTTTCATACATACACATATTTCATTCTGATGTGTTTTACAACCCACTAAGGGCTGTAAGGGCTGAGCTGAACAAAGTAGCAGTGCCTTCCAACTCAGACATAATTTAAAAACCCCAAACCCTTTCCTGTAGTATGTGTAAGTATGTGTGTATGTGTGTTTGTGTGTGTATATGTGTGTGTATATGAGAGAGAGGGAGAGAGAGAGACAGAGACACAGAGAGAGACAGAGAAAGAGAGAGAGACAGAGAGAGACAGAGACAGAGAGAGAGAGACAGAGACAGACAGAGAGAGACAGAGACAGAGAGAGAGACAGAGAGAGAGAAAGACAGAGAGAGACAGAGACAGAGACAGAGAGAGACAGAGACAGAGAGGAAGAGAGAGAGAGAATGCATCATTGCTGGCTCACCAGACCCCTCAAGTCATCCATCTGTCACAAAGTGAAGTTACCTTTTTTAGCTACCCAATGGACAGTAGAAGGAGTGTGCCTTGGAGCCAGGGGTTTATTGTTCTAGTCTTCTTTTTAAATATTTATTTTTTGTTACATTTGAGTTCCAAGTTGCTCTCTCCCTCCCTCCCTCCCTCCCAACACTGCATTAGAGGCCAACATTTGATATAGATATATGATCTACCAAAAAACCTGATAGTTTTGTTTCCTCTTTGCCTATTCTTATACCTCACATTTTTCTTCTCTTATTGCTTCATCTATCATTTCTAGTACAATATGGAATAGTAATAGTGGACATCTTTGCTTCACTTACTCCTGATCTTATTGGAAAAGGTTCTGGCTTACTCCCATTAAAGACAATGCTTTCTTTTGGTTCTAGATAGATGCTATTTATCTTTGAAAGGAAAGTCCCATTTATTCCTGTTTACTAGGGTTTTAAATAGGAATGGCTTTTGTATATTTCTATATTGAAATAATTACAATTTTTGTTGGCTTTGTTATTAGTATGGTCAGTTATGCTTATAGTTTTCCTAACATAGAACTGCCCTGCATTTTTGGTATAACTCCTAATCAAAGTGTGTGATCTTTGTGATAAATTGCTGTTGTCTCTTTACTAATATTTTATTTATCTATTTTTTTGCACCAGTACTCATTAGGAAAATTCGTCTATGTTTTTTTCCTCTATTTTGACTCTCTTTGCTATAGATGTCAAGACCATATTTGTGTTAAAGAAAGAATTTGGTAGGACTCTTTCTTCACCCATTTTTTCCAAACAGTTTATGTTTGGAATATGTAGTATTGGAATTGATTGTTCTTTAAATGCTTGGTAGAATTCACTTGTAAATCCATCTTTGTTTTTTTTCCTTTGGGAGATCATTTATAGTTACCTCAATTTATTTTTTCTCAGATAGGATAATTTAAATATTCTATTTACTGTTTTGTTTGTCTTAGCAATTTGTATTTTTATAAATGTTTTATTTAGATCATAAATTTTATTGACATACAGTTGGGCAAAATCTCTTTTTTTGTCTTTATTAATTTGTTTATTTACTTTTAGTTGACAAGATTCAGTTCCACAGTCCCTTGAGTTTCAAATTTTCTCCCCCTCCTTCTCCTCCCCCTGCCCCCTCTTGGTGGCATGCAATCAAGTTATAGGATCTGCAAATACTTTCACATTAGACGTTAGTCAGGTTATAAAGAAGGATTGTAAATGAGGGAATGAACAGTGGGAAATATGAAACAAAACCAAACAAGAAAAAGAAAGAGAGCAGGTAGTTTGCTTCAATCTGCATTCAAACTCTGTTCTTTCCAGTTCTTTCTCTGAATGTAGACATCTCTCTCCATCATGATTCTTTTGGAATTGTCTTATAACCCTGAAGGGCAAAAATCTCTTAATAATTATTCTAATTTTTCTTCATTTGTTGTGAATTGATGCTTTTCATTTTTATAATTGATGATTTGCTTTTTCTTTCATTTTCTTAATTATATCCACTAATGGCTTGTCTATTTTATTGATTCTATAAAAATCATCTCCTTTTTTTATTTAATAATTGATTTTTTTTTCAATTTTGTTAATTTCTCCTTTGATCTCAGGATTTCTATTATGGTTTTTAATTGGGAGTTTAAATTTGTTGGTTTTCTCTATTTTAAGATGCATTCCCAATTAATTAATTTGCCTTTTCTCTCCTTTACTGATGAAAGAGTTTAGAGAAGTAAAATTTTCCCCATTACTGTTTTGGCTGAATACCACAAATATGGTATGTCATCTCATTGTTATGACCATTTTTAAATAAAATTATTGATTGTTTCTATTATTTATTCTTTGACCCATTTTTAGGTTTCAGTTTCCACTTAATTTTAAATCTTTGTTTTAAAGTACCTATCTTGAATGTAATTTCAATTGCATCATAGTTGGTAAAAGATGCATTTAATATTACCGCTTTTTGGTATTTGTTGTCGAGGTTTTTATGCTCTCATATATGGTTAAATTTTTGTATGAATGTGCTGTGCACTGATGAGAAATATGTATAATCTTTTCTATTCCCATTCAATATTCTCCAGAGGTCTAACATATCAAACTTTTCTAAAACTCTGTTTAGGTTCTTAATCTGTTTCTTTTTTCTTTTTCAGTTTGATTTATTTGCCAGATAGAGGTATATTGAGGTACTCAACTCCTATATATTTGCTGTCTATTTCTTCCTATAATGAATTTAACTTTTCTCTTAATAATTTAATTGTTATGCCACTTGGTGCATATATCATTAGTATTGATGTTAATTTATTGTTTATATTACCTTTTAGGAAA
The DNA here is from genome assembly GCF_028583685.1 of Petaurus breviceps papuanus. NCBI lineage: Eukaryota > Metazoa > Chordata > Mammalia > Diprotodontia > Petauridae > Petaurus > Petaurus breviceps. The sequence goes on along the minus strand of NW_027187273.1, from coordinate 3,851,369 downwards.
TTTCTTTACTTATCTCTCTTAATTATTTTTTTACTCTTGGTTTGTCTTAAGGTCATGATTGTTATCCCTACCTTTTTTTTTTCAAACTTCAGCTGAAGTGTAATAGATTCTGGACTATCCACTTATTTTTTTTTTTAACTCTGTGAGTATATTTCTGCTTGGATTCTGGTTTCTAATCCATTCTGCTACCTTCCATTTTATGGGTAAGTTTATTCTATTTACATCCACAGTTATGATTATTCACTGTGTGTTTCCCTGTATTCAATTTTCTTAAATTTATAAAGGTATATTTTGTTAATACTTCCCTAAACATCTCTCTTATTTCCCCTTTCCTTTCTCTTAACTCTTTTCCTTCCTATTTGCCTATTGGATAAGTTATACTTAAAAAATATTTAATAGTATTATTATCTTATTTTTTCCTGTTACATGTAAAGATAGTTTTCAAAATTCATTTTTGTAAAATTTTGAGTTTCAGAATTTTCTTTCTCCCTTTTCTCTATGACAAGACAAGCAAGCAATTTGATGTAGGCTATACATGTACAATCATGTTAAACATATTTCCACCTTAGTCATATTGTGAAAGAAGAATCAGAAAAAAAGGGAAAAACAATGAGAAAAATAAACAGACAACAATACAGTGAAAAAAACATGCTTTAATCTGCACTCAGACTCTATAGGTTTCTCTGGGTGTGTTTAGCATTTTCTATTGTGAATCTTTTGGAATTGTCTTTTATCATTGTATTACTGAGAAGAGCTAAGTCTATCATAGTTAATCATCCTACAACCTTGCTGTTGCTTTGTAAAATGTTCTGGTTCTTCTCACTTCATTCAGTAGATAAGATGCATCTTTGTATTCAACTGCATGTATGTGTGTATTTTAAAAAAAATATAATTATTTTTTGGAGGGGGGAGATCAGGGCAATTGGAGTTAAGTGACTTGCCTAAGGTCACATGGCTAATAAGCTTTAAGTATCTGAGGCCGGATTTGAACTCAGGTCCTCCTGATTCCAGGGCCAGTGCTCTATTCACTGCACTACCTAGCCACTCCTGTGTGTATTTTTCTGTCCTTTGACCAGTTCAAAAGAATGAGGTTCAAGTGTCATCATTTCTCTTTTCACTGTCCCTTCATTGTTGTATAAATTATTTCTTCTACACTCTCTTTATGTGAGATAATGTTCTCAATCCTTCCTCTATTTTCTCCCCACTTATTCCATCCTTCTTTTAGGGTCATCCAAACATGATAGAATTACATCAAGGTTCTCTGTCTTACAAGACTTCCTCTTTGATCCCTGGCATTGATTAAATTCTGAGAAGCTATATGTATCAGCTCCCTATATAAGAATGTAAACAGTATAACCTTGTTTGACTCTTATGATTTTTCACTTACATTAATTTTTTATTCTTCCTTTCACTCCTGTGTTTTAGCATCATTTTTTTCTACTTAGTTTTGGTGTTTTCTTTAGGAATCCTTGGAAGTCCTCTATTTTGTTAAAGATGCACCCCACACCCATTATATTATATTCCATTTTGCTGCAAAGATTATTCTTGGTGGTAAGCCTAGATTCTTTGCTTTCTGAAATAACATATTCCATCCCCTTCACTTTATATTGATGCCTTCTAAATCTTGTGTCATCCTGATTGTTACTTGTTGCTATTTGTGTTATTTCTTTCTGGCTGCTTGCAGTATTTCCTCCTTGATCTGAACTCTGTATTTTGGCTATAATATTCCTGGGAGTTTTCATTTTGGGGTTTCTTTCAGGAGGTGACTGGTAGATTCTTTCAACTTCTACTTTGCCCATTGGTTCTTAGAGGTCTGAGCAGTTGTAAAGCCAAGCACAAGCAGATTTCTAGAGGACTGCTGCTGTGAACAGCTTTAAGATTCTGATTACATAGTATAGTGAACTCTCTATTTATTCAGCAGTAAACTAAGACAAAACATTCACAGAAATTTAAGTACAGCATTTAGCTTATCACTAAAATGGCCACATAGTTTTCCCCAAAGTGGCTACATAGTTTTAAACAAAGTATAATCATTTAGTAACTCAATCATTTAGTAAGTCCTTAATCCAATCATCCTTAAGGAGGCTTGTCTTCTTAATGGACACAAAGTACAAAGGTCAAAGTTCTCCACCCCTAGATGATAGTAAATCATAATCTTCTCATTTAGCATCAGGTACCCAAGAAGAGATCTTTTCATTTTGACTCAAGGCTGGCTCTCAGCTTCCGTGGTTCCTCTTCCATGGTCCCAGCTCTTGCCTGAATCTATACAACTATCACCTGGGTTCAGAGGCAGGGAGCTCCCAGTTCCTTTTCCAGCTCCTTGTCCAGTTCCTGTTCCATATTGAAGGTCACAGTGTCCTTCAAGTCCTTCACAGTTCCTGTTTCTGGGAAGACAAAGCTTGGCAGAGCCAAAACAACATTTATACACATTACCAGCATCATCATCAATTCACTATCTGCCTGTGAAATCAACAGGGACCCACAAACAAGGTCCAAGAGGTCAACACAAATCATCAACATAGAAATCAACACAGACCCACAAACAAGGTCTGAGAACTCAAGATAAGTCATCAGTACAGTCCCAGGACCTTTGAATCCTTTCTCCAGTATATCTGTAAACAGACAACCAGAAAATCCTTTCATGGCTTCCAGTAAGGTCCCAGGACTTCTGTACAAAGTATTACAAACATCAATACACACAGAACAGAGAAACACAGAGTGCCGGGATACCACAAGTTTTCTCCTTTTCTACCACTAGAGCTCCCTTCTCAGTTCTGCTCTCTCCAGCCTGGGCCTTGCCTTATATATGGTCATTAGCTCCTCCCTAGGAGTTCACAAGTTCTAGGGTTTACAAGTTGTGGGATTCACAAGTTCTGAATCTTAATACTTGATACAATCATGAACTGAACCAAGGTGTTAACTACTTCTTTGTTAATTAAATAGCTGAAACAAGGTGTTTACTTCTTTGCTTGATATTACAGCAGCTTTCACTCATAATTTCTTGAAATATGATGTGTAGGATATTTTTTTGTTCATGACTTTTAGGTAGTGCATTGATTCTTTTTTTTTTTATGGAGAGAAGGCAATGCAATTGGGGTTAAGTGACTTGCCCAAGGTCCTACAGCTAGTATGTCAAGTGTCTGAGGCCAAATTTGAACTTAGGTCCTCCTGACTCCAGGGCTGGTGCTCTATTCACTGTACCACTTAGCTGCCCCTAGTGCATTGATTCTTAAATGATCTTTTATCTGTTTTCCAAGTCAGTTGTTTTTCCTGTATTTCATATTTTTATTGCATTTTTCCAGTCTTTTGACTTCATTTTATTATTTTTTTTGGTATGTCATAGAGTTATTAGCCTCCATCTGATTTTTAAGGATTTATTTTCTTTCATAACATTTGCTATCTCTTTTCCTAAGTTATTGATACTCTTTTTATAACTTTCTTTCCTAGCTCTTACCTCTTTTCCCATTCTTTCATGTACTGCTCTCGTTTGGTTTCTAAAATGCTTTTTTTTAGCTGCCTCTTTAAATCTTGCTTTATCTCTTCAAAATGCTGGTTGGTTTGTATTCAAGTTGGATTTTTCCTTTGAGACTTGAACCGTTCTCTTTTTTTGTGTTTATGTCTTGAGTATCCATGTCAATAGCCTTAATATCTCTTTATGGTCTGGTTCTTTTTTATTTGCTCATACTGCCAGCCTTTTTTTGACTTTGGTCTTAATGGTTTTTTTTTTAAACCCAACATTTTTAAAGTTGTGAATTCCAAATTCCATTTCTCCCTCCTAACCCCCCCTGAGATGGTAAATAATCAGATATAGGTTATACATGTGCAATTATGTAAAACATTTCCATATCAGTACTTTTTAATGAGAAGACATTAGAAAAATAAAAAAAAGAAAAAGTGAAAAATATCATGCTTCAGTCTGTATTCAAAAATATCAGTTCTTTCTCTGGAGGTAGATAGTATGCTTTATTATTGGCATTGTCTTGGATCATTGTATTGCTGAGAATAGCTAAGTTATTCACAGTTCTTCATCAAACAATATTGTTCTTACTGTGTACAGTGTTCTCCTGGTTCTGTTCACTTCACTATGTGTCAGTTCATGTAAGTCTTTCTAGGTTGTTCTGAAATCATCCTGCTTGTCATTTCTTACAGCACAATAATATACGGCTTCAATTATATGCCACAGCTTGTTTAGCCATTCCCCAATTGATAGACGTCCCTTCAATTTCCATTTCTTAGCCACAACATAAAGAGGTGCTATAATATTTTGGTACAAATATGTCCTTTCCCCTTCTTTTGGATATATTTGGAATATAGATCTCACTGTAGCCATGCTGGATCAAAAGGTATGCACAGGTTTATAGCCCTTTGGGCATCATTCCAAATTTCTCTGTTGGATCAATTCACAACTCCACCAATTGTGCATTAATGTCGCAGTCTTCCCATATCCCCTCCAACATTCAATAGTTTCTTTTTTTTGTCATATTAGCCAATCTGATAGCTGTGAGGTGGTATCTCAGAGTTGTTTTAATTTGTGTTTCTCTAATCAAGAGTGATTTAGGGCATTTTTTCATATTACTATAGATAGCTTTGATTTCTCTGTCTGAAAACTGTTTATTCATATCTTTTGACTATTTATCAATTAAGGGATGACACCCATTTTTCTAAATTTGACTCAATTCTCTATATATTTGAGAAATGAAACCTTTATCAGATATACTTTTTACAAAATTATTTCCCCTTCTCCAGTTTTTTTGCTTTCCTTGAACTTTATGTTAAGGCTGCTTTCTGTACACTTTTGTGTGGAGATTTCTGTCCTGAACTTATGTCTTCTTTGTCCTGCTACTTCCAAAGCTCTGGCTGGAGATCTTATTCAATAATCTTGGGGAAATCTCATATTTCTTAGCCTCAACTTCTTCATTGGTAAAATTTAGGCAAACAAATCCTGCTTAAATTGTGTCATTGATTATAATGAGTGTGTTGAAATAGTATCTTCTTCTGGTCCCCCTGACTACCCTTCTATCCAGTTAATGTAGTAAGTTTGTAAGTAGCTAGCTTAAGGTACAATAATAGGAAGCAAGATTGCAAAGGGGAACCTAGAAGTTACTTATAAACTGTCACATAAACTAAGGGACCATAGCAGTTACTTGTGATCTCTCTCATAAATTAGAGGAGCATAGGAGTCACTGTAAACTGTCTTACAAATCAAGTAAGGCCATATCTTGAGACCATGTGCTAAATTAGGGGAAGTCTACCAGGCCTTAATGTCACTTCTGCTAAATAAGCCTCATATAAGCTCTAGACATGAGTAGTAAGGGAGAAAAACACCAGCAAAACACTATGCTAATGGACTAAGCCTAAGGTATTGTTGATATCTCTGAGATGATGTGAATATGTTGATGAAATAGTCCCAAGGAGGCATGGATAAGTTTGTATCTGTCCCCCCACAACTAAAACCCTGCCCCAGTACTTTGCAGCTTTCTTTTTTTTTAATTCAAATTTTAATTTATTAATTTGTTTGTTTCCTTTTAGTTTACAGGATTCAATTCCACAATTCCTTGAATTTCACATTTTGTCCCCCTCCTTCCCCTCCCCCCCCATGGCATCTTATAATCAAGTATAGGATCTGTAAATACTTTCACATTATACAATGGTCAGGTTATAAGGATGGATTGTACCAGCTGGAATGAAAAATGGTAAAGAGGACATAAAATCAAATAAGAGAACGAAAAAGATCAGGTATTTTGCTTCCACCTGGATATAAATTTAGTTCTTTCTAGTTCTTTCTCTGGATGTACGTTTTTCTCTCCATCATTCGTCTTTTGGGATTGACTTATATCCCTGCATTGTTGAGAAGAGTCCAGCTTTCTAAGGGTCCTGCTGCCTGAGTGTTTGTATTGCCCTTTCCTCTCTTCATTCTCTTCCCCACTGATGCCAGTCTCACTCTCTGTCCCGACACAATCAGCTTCTCTACCCTACTCCCACCTGCCCTTTGTCCACATTTTCTGTGCTGTTTGCCTCTCTACTCTCTGTGCCTTATTGAAATATGATTGAAACATTATTCTTTGCTTGTTGCCATTATGTTTTTTCCTTGTGAATATCCAAGGAAATATTGTTCTTCCTGATCCCTACCCTTGCACTCAAAGGGATCCCCTAGTGTTCCCATTCCCTTAGTTATAAACTAGGAGCACCAGAACTGGTTACTTATATATAGGTTACTTATAGCCACTCCTACCCCTGAATGGGCAAGGTACAATGGATTCATGGGTAGAAAGCAAGGATAGGTAACTGAGCCTCGTGTCCCCTCCCAGAAAAAATTTCCCTTTATCTGTGTTACAATAAATAAGTTAATAATTCCACAAATTAACTGGCAATTCAATGGGATAATGGGTATGAAAATATTTTGAGTAGTATAACGTACTATACAAATGCCAGGAATTAAAAGACATTTGAAATGCATTTGATGTATTTTGTGTTGCCCTTTAAGCCCATTTCCCTAAACCATTCATAATTAGGAATAAGCAAAGGTTGAAAGCTAGGTGACTGAGGTCTGTATTCTTGGTTTTGTTCAGATCCTGAAGTCTAGTGAAGATCACTAATAACAAGATTTTTTCCCTATGTAGTCAGAAGCTGAATGCACCAAGATCCTTTACAGAAACCTGGCTAACACTGCAGATAAGTATCCAATTCCTTGGGTGCCTGCCCAGCTGACCCTTGTTAATTATACATTAAATGGTGATTCAGACCAATCGATTTGGGTGTCAGAAACTATAACTCCTATTTCAAATTTTATTTAAAAGGCAATTAGATATCTAGCTCTGACAGATATTTGGAAGGAAAGCATCTTGGTGAATGTGATTTTGTTTTCTCAGTTATCAGGCCTGCTGTTGGATTTATTTCCTGGACTGATTGGGTCCTAATTCAATTTCTCTTAAATGTCTATTTCAAGTGGTTAAGAGCTTTGGGTAGAAATTTAATAGTTCTATATTTGTAACCTTTCTCCATAGCCAAATAATAATAAATTATCTTCCCTCAGACAATCTCTCCAAATAATTCCAAATAAATACTAAGAAGCTACATTAAAAATGGTGAGAGCTTTAGGTATTTGGGGAAGTTTCAGGCCAATTTTGATTATTTTTGGAACAAGCTTAAAGAGTATCAAAAAGAAACCTATCAGTGCATTAGAATTGTTTTCTGAACTTATTTCCAAGTAGTTCTTTACCACTCAGGGAAAATTAAATCACCTTCTCATTGAAGGAATTGTGCATTAATTTAGACTCATTAAGCAGGCCTATTATGAGACAGCTAAGTTTCTTTCCAATAAGTTAAAAGCTTAAAATAAACACCCAAAGCCTAACCTTTAAAAGGAAATAACACATTAATGTTTTGGTTGCCAAAGACCCTGCTCAAATAGTATGATTTATATTTTAATGTGTAGTCATTTTTTTCTGGTATAGTGATGTTTAATTTATCTGAAGCTGTTAAAGACTGTTTATTTGTCTCAATTTTTTTTTACTGTTCCTATAAATATTGTCAGATCCCTGCTCCTAATTGGAATGTTCTATTGCTAGTAATTAAGTGCCATTAAGAAGGTCTGAGGGAGATAACTAGAAATAGAGGGTGGGGTAGCAGCACAATCTAGAGTCTGGTCATCTAGGCATCATTACTTTTAACTAAGACCTTGTCAGATCTGGTGGGTCAGTTTTTCCTTAAAAGATGTAGAAGTCATCTAAGAGACTTAGTCTCTACTGGAGGGTCTTCCTGTCTCCTTTCCTCCATCCAAGACTTGAACAGGCTTCCTGGTTGCCTAGAGCTTAGAAAAAGCCAGCCCACAAAGAGTCAGTACCCTTCAGATTACAGTAAATCAATAAACATTTATTAAACTCCTATTAATGTGTCCAGGCACTCTGCTCGGTGCTGGATAAAAAAAAGAGGCAAAAGATAGCTCCTAAGGGGTGGCCAGGTGGCTCAGCGAGTAAGAGCACCGGCTCCAGTGTCGGGATGACCTGGATCAAATCCGGGCTCAGATACTTAGCACCACACCCAGAAATAACTGGCCTTGTAACCATGAGCAAGTTACTTAACCCCAATTGCTTTAAAAAAAAAGATAGCTCCTACCCTCAAGGAGCTTACCATCTAAGGAGGGAGGTAACAGCAAATATGTACAAAGGAGCTATATAGGGGATAAATAGTGAATAATTGCAAGAGGGAAGGGATTAATATACTTCTATTTGAGTCAACAAAACCTTCTGACCAGAAGCATTTCCATATGGAGGTGAGGGGGGGGCTCTGTTTATCTGATCCACCACTGTATCCTTGCAGAATATCCTTTTTATGCTCTGGTTAGGTAAATATCCTTTGGTTAGTTGTCTGGTGGCCTTCAAAAGTCTCATTTTGCTCCCATCAGGAACCTGAATCATCAGACTGACCTGAGTTAGGTGTGGCCTGCAACAGAAGGTTTGGGCTATGTCTGGATCTGGTAGAGTCTACAGAAATAATATTCTGGTTCTAACTGGAGTTGACAAAATTCAAAGACTAGGAGAAGTTAGAAAGAGCTTATAATCAAACTGGGGAGGTCAATACAGAAGAATTCAAGGATTAGAATAACAGAATTATAGAATTTTAAAGACCTTGAAGGCCTTTAATTCTACTCAGGCTTGAACAAAAATCCCCTCTATAACAACAATAATAAGGATAATAGCTGAGGTTTGTATAGGACCTACTATGTGGCACACTTCACAATTATTATCTCACTTGAACCTTATAGCAGTTCTGGAAGGTCTCCTACTATGTTTGTCCCCATTTTACAGATGAGAAAACTGAGACAAAAAGAGGTTAAGTGACTTACCCAGGGCTACATGATTCCCTGCCTTGTCTTCAAAAACCTTGAACTATGTTTCTGACTCTAGGCCCACCGCTCTATCCATTGAATTATTTACCTGTTCCAATGTGTGGTTATTCAGACTGCTTCAAGATCTTCAGTGGTGGGAAGTCCACTACTTTCTATGGAAATCCATTTCACTTTTGGACAGCTCTAATTATTAGGAACTTTTCCCCCTCACATTAAGGCTATATTTTCATGATGGCAACTTCAACCCATTGCTCCCAGTTCTGCCCTCTAGAGGCAAACAGGAAAAAAAAAAGTCTCTCTTCTTCATGAGAGTCTTTCAAATACTTAAGTTTTCTCCTTATTCAAGACCCCTGCATTACTTACAATGGTTTCTCATATAGTGTGATCTTAAGGCCTTTCATTCTTTGGCCAACCTCTTTGAATTCTCTCCAAGTTATCAATAATGTCCTTTTTTGAACATGGTGACAAGAACTTAAAATAGCACTCCAGATGTGGGCAGACTGTGCCATTTAATGAGGGTGAGATGCACCTTTTATACAGAAAGACTGTTGGAAAATCTGGATGTGATCTAGGATTGTCCAATAGCCTGGAGTGACCTGGAGGTAACAGAGAAGGGGTCTAGATGGGATTAAGGGAAGGAAATAACCTGGGGTAGTCTAGAGGTAACAGAGAATGCAGGTTGGACTGGGACAGGGGTAAAAGAGGATTGAAGGTTGGACTGGGTCAGAGGTAACAGAGAATGAAGAGTTGGGGGGTAGCACAATGAAAGGATAGTTGAAAAGATTATTGACTGGGATGGGCGATGCCACAGGTGAATGCTAGAGACTTGGCCATGTGGGAAAGTTTAGGGACTGGGTTGAAAGTTCAAAGAGGGGGGAGGGGTCCAGAGCCCATACCCCATCACAACCTTTTATCTTTTTCAAAAAGAATTTTTTACTAGAAAACTAACAGAAAAAAAAAATAAAACAGAAACTATGGTGACTCTGAGATTTATTCTAGGTGAGATAGCTAATAAGTAGTCATGTTAGGATTTGAATTTAGCTCTCTTTATCTCAAGCCCAGTGTCCTTTCCCCTGCACCATTGCTCTCAAGCCTGTTTTTACCAAACTTTGAAGTGTGGTTTCTTCAACTATTGTTCTAAGCTAGTATCTCAAACTAGTTAATATTTCAACAACCAGCTAGTAATGGGGTTTACGTTCTGGGAACCCCCATGTATCTTCACACTTGATGAGGCATTTGCCTGAGGCCATAAGCCTTTCATTATAGCTGGGCCCAAATCTTTGTTACTCTTAATCTCCCCTAGCCCTCCATTGTCCATCTACTTCCCACCCTTGATCCCACCCAAATCTGTTACCCTTAAACTATCCTAGCCCTCCATTATCTGCCATCTCCAGGTAGCCTTCAGCCATTTCCCACCCTTAATCCCATTCCTGGAGTCAGACCTCAGTCCTGGTCAAGATCCTCCTTAGACTCCTCCTTCCCTCTAGACCTTCTCTCTAGACCAGCCCTAGATCCCTCCCACACTCTTTCTGTATATAAGATCCGTCTTACCTCCATGAGGGTGCTGAGATTCAATCTAGCTCAGACTCAGTCTGGGTCAGATTGTTCTGGCCTCCTTGTCGAATACAAGCATCACAAATACTTATGCTCCTTAAGAGTCTACCCATTAAGGCAAATCTTCAATAAACTTTGTTTTTCTTTGGCTGAGAGAAGACTTGAGTTGAATTCATTTGGCAAGACCCAGTGTGTTGGTTTTTTGGGGTCTTAAGCACCCCTAAACCCCAAACCTCAGCACTAGCAATTTGGGAATGGCATGTAGCTCTCAAGGTATATAGATGAGCCTAAAGATGAGTGGGTTATGAGCCTTAGAAGCAAGCATGGCTTAAATCTAGAGTTTTCATGTTCCCCCTCTCCCATATAGCCCATGCCAAAGGCACAGAAACCTTACTCATGTGTCCCATTTGTGACCTTTCTTTCTTAGTTATTGCCTGTATCCCAGTTCTTGCCACTGCTCAGGCTTCCAGGCCAAGATTTTCTTTTTCTTTTATTTCTACTCCTTTCATTCCCACATTTCAACCCTTTAGGGCCTCTGCTTCCTGTGATTATCAAGGCGATAATTAGCTAATCTAATCCCCTTCCCCCAACTAGACTATAAGTATTATCAGGATTGGGACTGTGCATTATTTAAATGTATTTTCCTTTCCCCTCTTCACCCTCAATATAGTGCTTCTAGTTGAATTAATTTATTCAACTGATTTTATTAGTATGCTAATTAACAGAAGAACACTATAAAAATCTTTCTAGGATCCTACTTATAGTTTTTAGACCATACAGGTGCAGTATAATGAGGACCTTCTAAAAACAAAAGACAATTGTTTCTTTGTCTTTTCATTGCATTTATTATGAAAGGTGACTCCTTCCCCCAAACAGATTATAACCTTTTTCTGAATTACAAGGGAAGTTCTAGGGAGTAGGCTTTCTGGTGGTGTCATCGTTCTCTGGGAGGAAAATCAGTGGTTAAATTTCTGTTTCCTGGGTGACTCGTGTTTCTAGCTTATTTGTAGGGCTTTTAGGGCTTTCCCAGCTCAGGTTACTAGCTTTTCTCCCAGTAGAATGTAAGATCCTTGAGAAGAAGGATTTTGAAAATTGGATTCTTTATATTCCCATTACAAAATAGGTGCCTAATTAACTATTTGTTCAGATGAATTTGATGCCTCCCCTCTCAGTTGTCACTCAGAGGATTTATTTTCTAGAATCTTACAATTACAGTTTTATAATACCATCATGTTGTCTATAACTATTCAGTTGTAATAATTCAATATTTCAAGAACCTCTGATGTCATTAGGTCATGTGTTTCTTTTGTCTATGAAGATCGATACTCTTTAGTAAATGGTTCATGTGAAGTTCTATGGTTAAAAAAAATCAGTCCTCTGATGGCTCAATCTGGTGATGAACCAGTCTCTCTGAATTTAGGTAGGGTGGTCTTTGATTTGAGATAGAGTCAATGCTCAGTCCAGACCAATACATTTTAATACCAATACTTTTGAAGACTTTTTAGCTTGGGATTGTAAAGGTGTCACAGCTTGTTATCAGTTAGCAAGGTCCAGCTTTTAAGAGCCCAGGATGACCTTCAGTTCCCAAGGAGGTATCAGAATAGGACCTCTAAGCAGGGCAGATTACAAACCACCTGCATAGGGGAAATGAAGGTTATTACTTTGAAAATCATTGAAACTTTCCTGTTCTCCCACTGAATACTGAAGGGAATGGGAGTAGCTTAAAGACTAGGTAGAATCTCATTAATTTGAGAGGTCTTTTGTTTTCTGGTTTCTGACTTGCTGCTTGATGGGAAAGTTATAGTCTATCATTCTTCTAGGCCTACAGCAAATTCTATGTTCTCCATTAAGCTTTCCCTCACTAGATCAGTCTGTGCCACCATTGTTATTTAGATGAGATCACTGAACTTGGTGTGGTCACCTTCAACTTCATACCACTTTTATTGTTCGTCTTACACTTAAAATTTTTTTAAAGCCATGCACTGCTTTATATTGCTCTCAAGTAGTCTCAAGGATAGCCCCTAAGGGAGTATTCCCACCTCAGGCTGGAGTCTCCAATAAGTTACCACAGGACCAGGTATTTTGGTGGGTCAGGATCAACTTTAAACCTGTGTTTTCTTCAACCTATCAACCAAACGACACAGTTAAAAGCATTTTAATTGAATAGAAATATGAATAAAGTAACCATAGAAATCCACCCTGTCGTCCCTCCCCCCAAATGAACAAGCATTAGCAGCAGCAGCGACAGCAACCTAGAAGTTATTCTTTCAGAAATATGAAGTCAATGGGAAGAGTGGATGGTGACAGAAATCAGGCATGGGACTACCGAACAGGAGGAACGCTTATCCAGATGTAAGGGGATGCACGTGCTGGGGAAATGTTTGACCAGGGAACAGGGCAGCTCTTGTCTTTAACATTGTAAAGTTCTCTCAGCTACTTCTACTATTGTTATCACATTATTCTCTGTTGAACTTGCTTTCCACACTAGGCATTGCTCCCCATGACTCCCCACCTGGAATTGTGCTGCAATCTTACCCCCTAGGTCCTATTCTCTGATCCACCTGGTGATCAAATCCAGTCGCTTTACTGGTAACCTAATACCCTGTACAACATCTCCCGAGAGGGAGTGATACAACTCTTTCACCATCTCTTTTAGCCATCTTCCCAGTCCACTGGTGGGTATTCAACTCAACTCACTCCCCTGGGCCTCTTAATTCAATTGTCACCTAACTTATGGTAAGAAACCCATTTTATTCTTTAGGAGTTATCAAGCTGCCTGGCAGTGGAAAATCTCCCCTGGGCTGTACTTCCTAAGAAAGGAGAAAAATGGAAAGACACAGTGGTAAGGAAACTGTTTCAGCTTCATAGCTTCACATGAAAAATAGTTACTACTGTGTTGGCTGGAGAATTCTTTTAATTTTTTTGGAGGGGGGAAGGCAGGGCGATTGGGGTTAAGTAACTTGCCCAAGGTTGCATGGCTAGTAAGTGTTAAGTGTCTAAGGCTGGATTTGAACTCAGGTCCTCCTGACTCCAGGGCCAGTGCTCTATTCATTTTGCCACCTAGCCACCCCTGGGTGGATAATTCTGAGAGACACCATGGCCTTTGTCCTGTTTTCTCCAGCATCTCATCACAACCTGTTCCTTTCTGAACCCTCTACACACATGAATGCCCTGTCTTTTCACCTAAACTGTAAGTTCTACTACAGTCTTTCTTCTGTTCTCCCTGAGACAGGTATTCTGTACAGTTTTGTAATTAGTCTCCCTGCCTTAAGTGTCTGAATTTGAATCCATTCTACACAGCTGCTAAAGTGATTTTCCTAAAGCAGGGGTCTATGTCACCTTTGTCCCCTACTCAATAAACTTCAGTGGTTCCCTTTTACCTCCAAGAACAAATAGAAAGTCCTTTTGTTTGGCATTTAAAGCTCTTCATAACTTGGCTTCTTTCTACTTTTCTAGTCTTCTTACACATTATTCCTCTGCATGAACTCTAAGAATTAGCCATTGGCCTCCTTAATGTTTTTCCCATGATAGTCTACTTCCTTTCGCAGTATACTGGTTGCCCCTCTTGTCTGGAATGCTTTGTTCCCTTACCTCAACTTCTTAATTTTCCTACATTTCTTCAAGACTCAGATCAAATTCTGTCTTCTTCCTGAGGCCCTTTCCATGACCTTTTTTTTTTTAAAAGGAAGAGTTATATTGTTTTTTTTTTTAATCCTTTTTTGTTTCATGAATCCTTTTGGCCTTCTGGTGAAACCACTGAAACCTTTCTAAGAATAAGGTTTTTTAAATAATTGAAGGAAATGCGAAATTTCAGTTAAATGTTAGTGACAATAAAGATATAATTTTCTTTTTATCCAAATTCACAGACCACTTGAAATCTACATAAGGTTGCCTTCTATCTACTCTGTATGCCTCTCATAAAGACTAACTTTTTTACTTCTTGCCACTTTCTCTAGAATGAAAGCTCCTTGAGGTCAGGGATGACTTTTTTTTCCCATTACTTCATATCCCCAGGATTTAGCACAATGCCTATCATGGAATAAATGCTTAATAAATGCTTGTGGGCTGACGAGTAATTGCTGAATAGAACAGTATTATTGTAAGGACTCTTTTAAATCCAGTCAGTACTAAGTAGCCTGAGTTTAACTCATGATTCCTAAGAGGGGAAAAAAATTCCTAAAGGCTGCTTAATGAGTACAAGGGGTATTTGGGCTATTGTGTTACTACCAGAGGAGCTGTGATTAGCACTTTCATTTATTAGGGTACTTCTTAAAAGTTCCATTGGGAGGAAGCCTCATTTATTAGCTTCCTGAGAACTGTCATTATGAAGAAAACTATTGAGTACAGATGGGGAAATGTGCAGTTCACCTACTTGTAAAATTCAAATCCCTTATCTCTTCCCAACAGTCCGTGGTGATTGGCAATAATGGTTATAATAAAGAAAAAAGAGCTCATTTTGAATAAACAGGACAAAAGGATCTGGAAAATGAAGGACTTGGTTGAAGGAGAACTCAAAGCTAAATTTCAACCAGAAAATAAGCTTTTCTACTATATGCTTTTAAGCTATTTTTGCTCAGAGCACAACATTATTCTTTGCCATGAGGAACTGGGTTCATTAGGGAGCTTCAGGATATTCACACATATTCATTTGATTGCAAATGTTCATTCCAGATGATTCTTCCTGGTGGAAACTCCAGACATAACCTCTAAGAACCACTGTTCTATACTAAATAGTTTTTACTTTGTCCTTTCTTCCTTCTCTTCTTCCTCTCTGCTGATTAAAAGGTTTTATTTTTCTATGAATGTCTTGCTTTTATGTCACCCCCATTTCTCATTATATCTCTTAAGCTTACCCCATTCTTCTGTGTAACAAAGACTAAAAAAAGAGGAAAAAAGCATTTAAGTAAAATTAGGCTGCATATTAATGAAATCCGAACATATATACAATGTTCCTATCATCTCCAACTTCTTTTTTTCTTTATTTTTTATTTTTAAGCAATCGGGGTTAAGTAACTTGCTCAAGGTTACACGGCCAGTTATTTCTGGGTGTGGTGCTGAGTGTCTGAGCCCGGGATTTGATATCCAGGTCATCCCAACACTGGAGACGGTGTTCTTACTCGCTGAGCCACCTGGCCGCCCCCATCTCCAACTTCTAAAAAGAAGGAAATTACAATTTTTTAAAAGTTTTCTTTGTGGTCAAGCTTGATCATTAAAATCACACAAATTTCCAGGGTCTTGCTGGAGGTGGGGGTTGTTTTTATTCTTTCTATTTGCATTGTTATCATCACTATCTAAATTAGTCTCCTGTATTGATGGAGCTGCAAGTGTGAGAGACACTGCGGCAGTCACAAGATGTCGGAGGGGGTGCACGTGACCTCTGAGGAGCAGGAGCTTGGAGATGTGGAGGCCGAGGCTGACATGGCATTGAGTGCAGGGCAAAGGAGTATGTGTTAAGAGGAGTCCTTGTTGATAAGGCACATTCAATGCCACGTCGACCTTTCCCAACCTGGCAAAGTCAGCTCCCATGGCCCTGCGCTCAATGCCATGTCAGCCCTTTCGGCCCGGCAGAGTCGGCCTCCACATCTCCAAGCTCCTGCCTCTCAGAGGTCACATGCACCCCCTCCGACATCTTGTGACTGCCGCACTGTCTCTCACACTTGCGGCTCCATCACTGTATGTTTCCACTTCATTCTACATTAGTTCTTATTGGTTTTCCTACATTTCATCCAATTATTTATATTCATCATTTCTTACTGTGTAGTAATATTTCATTACTTCCGTATACCAATGTTTGTTTAGTTATTTCCCAATCAATCACGAGAACTACTTAGTTCTCTTCTTTCTAGTTCTTTGCTCCTCCCCAAATACTAAATATTTTTTTTATACGGGATTAGGGAGACCTGTATGTCCCAGATCAAGTATGTAACAGTGGTATCTTTAGGTCAAATAGTATAGACATTTTCATCACTTTTTAAAGCTGCATTCCAAATTTCTGTGTATCTTTCAAGATAGCTTAAGTCCTACTTAGCGCAAGAGTTCTGGATCCGGTCAGAAGACCTGGGCTAAAATTTCATCCTTGATATTTATTACCTGTGTGACCTTGGGAAACTCATTCAAGTTCTTTGGGCTTCAGTTTTCCCATCTATGAAATGATGAGGCTGAATTAGATGACTTGTAAGCTCTCATAATGCTCTAAATCTTTCGATCTTCTTTCTCTCAGGAAGCTTTACCTGACACCCTAGTCCATAATCACCTTTCTCTACTCCCTCTCACTCTATGGTATTGTCAGTCCAATAAACATAATTTTTCATTTCTCTCACATTGATGTTTCAACATGTATTGTTGATCTCATATAACAACTTAATTGATCACTATTTGTATGCCAATCTTTCAGTGCTCCCAAGCTACTCACTACTGCAAAAGATGCTCAATTAGTTGGGGATGGGGTAAAGAAAGGAAGGGCTAGCATGTCACCATTTGGCTAATGCCAAAATCATGAATTCAACATCATGAGTTCAATAGCTTTGCAGAAATAAACTCTCCTACACGTACAGACTGTGTATACAGATTGATCTTCTAATCCTCTCAGTTTACCATGTTCCTTCCTCAGCACAGGCTGACCTACCCCTCTGCTCCCCCACCCCTCACCCAATACCAGGTATATTCTGACTCTTAAGCCTGGTCACAAATCAATACCCTAACTGGACTTCTTTAAACACTATTAATTCTGTGTGACTATGAATCATGAATCGCCAAGAGCAACAGAAAAATCACAAGATGGTGGATATAAAGAGGCTGAAGAATATTTTCCATGTTGACCTGGAGTATGTAGGTTGGTCAGGCAGTAAGAGTGAGAGAAAAGAGATGGATAACTTGACAGTGGCTCACTTACCCATCAAATATTTTTTTAGGAATAGAAGTTCTCCAAAGAGATAGACAAACCCTCTCTTGAGGGTTAATAGAAAAAAGTTATGAGAATCATATGGGATGAGAAATTATAGAGGGTTTTACAATCTGTACTGTTGGAGAGAGTAGTTAGGCCAATAAGATCAGTCAATCCATCAACAAGCAATTTATTAATGGCTGACTATATTTTAGGCACTGGCTAGATACCGGTGATATAAATACAAAAGTGAGATAGTTTCTGCTCTCAAGCAGAAACATGTTCACGGATGAGTAAATATATATATGTGTCAAAAATGTATACATTGGGATTTTGGTTAGGGAGTCGCTAACAATGTGAGGAACCAGTAAAGTTATCATGAAATTGGTGGTTCTTAAGCCGAGGACGAAGGCAGTGATTTTCAGATGCAGACATGAGAAAGGAGGACATTTTAGTCATAGAAGACGGCCTATGCCAGAGGTGGGGAACCTTCAGCCTCAAGGCCACATGTGGTCTTCTGAATCCAAACTTCACAGAACAAGACCCTTTAATAAAAGGATTTGTTCTGTAAAACTCGTACTCAGTCAAAAGGCTGCACCTGAGGACCTAGAAGGCCAAATGTGGCCTCAGGCTGAAGGTTCCCCCACCCCTGGCTATGCAAAGACACAGAAGCAAGAGATGGAAGTTATGTATGGAGAACCCCAAATGGACCAACTTGGCTGGTATACAGTATGCATGAGAAGCAATTACATTGTCAGCCTGGCAAGATGGACTGGAGCTAGATTGTGAAGTCTTTAATTTCCAAGCAGAGATATTTGTATTTTATTCAAAAGGCAATAGGAAACCACTGAAGCTTCTGAAGCAGAGTGGTAACAAGGATCCACCAAAGAAGAATGATATGATGCAATATGCTAAAAATGTATTAAATTTCTACTATGTGCCAGCACTGTGTTAAGCTCTGGGGATACAAATATGAAAAAGAAAGATAGTGCCTGTCCTCAAGGAGCTTACATTCTATTGGGGAAGACAATAGCCAAAAACTGACAAGGGAGGGGTGCCAGAGGGTACCTGGAATGAGGGGATAATAAATATGATGGTGGAGTTGAAACCAACAGAGTCTCTGGTAGCAAATGAAAAGAGTGTTGGCATTTGGTGCCCTCTATAAAAGGAGATGATGGGAGGATTTTTTTAGCTTTGCCCTCTAGGCCTCCACAATTAGAGGGACAGAAGCAACTGAGAGTGCAGATGAGGCATGAGTAGCAAAGCTGAAGAAGCAATATCCATGACTTGAAGTAATGAGTTTTTCTGGTGATGAGTTTATCCTGGGCAGGGTATAATGAAGATGATGATGGAGTTGAAACCAAGCAGAGCAGTTGGTGGCAAATGAATCAATGAAAAAGTAAGTTAATATTTTTCCTCAATTAGCTTGTAAATTCTCAACAGAAAGGACAGTGTTTTCACCTTGTCCTGCCCTTATGTCCTTCACAGTATCAAGCAGAGCTGTGTCGATAGTATGCACTCTCTAAGTATTTGTTGGAGTGGATGTAAAAATGAAAGAGATCAAAATCTTACTTAAAATGCACAATTCTTAAAGACTTCTGGATAATCTGGATTCTGTTTTAGGTATTATATACCTCTGATATATTTGAAGTGAGAGCTACAGAGCAAGCTACTTGATACTGCTGATAAAAATACAAAAGTGAGATAGTTTCTGCTTTCAAGGAATTTATAATCTACTGGGAGAATACAACACGTTCATTACTCTAGTGGAGAGAAAGAATTGCCCTGAGTCTTACTTATTTTTTCACCTGCGCATCTTGGTAACCACATGGACACATTTACAAGTTGGATTGTTATAAGGTTAGGTGTCAGTCTATGCCCTGGGTTAGGATTTGGTGGGATACAATACACCAACTAGGTTAGGTGATCAATATGTAGACAATGTGCTTGGGAGAAAAGTTTTCATTTTTGTAATGCAAGTAGGCCTTATGGGTTTTGAACTCAGGATCTTGGCATTAGTTCTTCCCCTCCTCTCTCTAAAGAGTTGAGTCAAGAGAGGCTCACACTCAGGTATCATAAAAAAGATGAAACCCCAGAAAGTTGTGTCTATTTTACTGTTTACTCTTAATATCTTTTGGAGCTTGTCTGGGGACGACAATTGATACATTCAAGCTGGATGTGCTTCTGGCAATATATGAAGCCTCAGGAATGCTCTCCTCACATACAATAATATTGTCTCATTATCCAGTGATGATGGCATCATTATACAGTGCTGGAGAAAGGAGGGCAGAGTTCCTTACAGAAATGACAGCATGCATCCTCAAGTCAATCTTAAGAAGGAAGGAAGGTGGCAGGTGCTATTAACCTCTTTTTCTTTAAGCAAATAGAATAAGGAGTGATATAGCCTTTTTTGAACTCCTGTAGTATCCAGAGTAGGCATCAAATGATTTAACATCGAATTATAGCTTGTCTTGTGGTCTTTAATTTTTTCATATGCATATGTCTTGCTTCCTCAAACAAGCCATAAGCTCCTAAAGGAGAAAAGAGGACCCATTAACTTCATCTATGAGCTCTTCTGAGGTGCCTAATAGAAAGTTGGACATAAAGTAAAGATGCTTAATTAATATTTATTGATTGTTTGATGGATAGTCAGTGATCTAACTACACAGAGGTTATTTCTTCTCCTGTTGCTAGCTTGGAGAAAAAAATGAAATTGAATCCAGTCAAAATTCAAATCTCCCAATTCTTATTTGACTGAAT
This sequence comes from Petaurus breviceps papuanus, assembly GCF_028583685.1. Classification (NCBI taxonomy): domain Eukaryota; kingdom Metazoa; phylum Chordata; class Mammalia; order Diprotodontia; family Petauridae; genus Petaurus; species Petaurus breviceps. Next base: position 3,831,324 of record NW_027187273.1, on the reverse strand, counting down.
CCAACTGATTATTTTCTAACTGACTGGTATGGGTAGACACCAACTTTGGAAACAAATGTATATTTTACAAGGACACATTTTCTGTCAAAAGAAGAGTCAGAACTAGGGCAGAGTGGTTGGGGCTTTCTCCCCAGGTGACAAAATTGAGAGAATGCTAAAAGCATCATCCCAGGGTATGTTTCTAGTCCTTCGATGGTTGGGCTCCAGTTAAGCTCCTCTCTCCTTGTCTCAGGCACATAAATTCCTAGTTATGGCTATGATCATAAGCATTTATTGTATCCCTACCAGGTGAAGAATGTTTCACTAAATTCTTTAGGACCCTGAAAGCAAATGAACTGTAGTCAAACATCAATTACTCAGATGTCTTGGGTCATTGGGTATTGGGGTTAATTAAATTTTCTGATTAACTGAGTCTTAAACTCTTACTGTTTCAATCCTTGCTCAATTCAAATTCATTTGATTTGGTTCAATTCTTGCTGGTCCATTCAAATGGATTCCATAATATTCGATTCTATTTCATTCCATTGGACTCCATTACATTTATTTTGTTAGGTATTTAACCTCTACTTTATGTTAAATACCTTAGGGGATTAAAAGAAGTATATACACTCCTTGCCTTCAAGGAGCTCACAATCTTGTTGGGAATATAAAATATAGACTTCTAAAACAGCTAGAAGAAAAAGTAGCGTGTCTATGATGGGGACCTTCATTTATCAGAGATTCTAAGCATCAGGGTGTCAAAGTATTAGAAGGTCTGTGATTCCTCAGACTCAAAGGTTAGGGCCTGAGTTTTTTTTTTTTTTTTAAGAAATAGGGGTTAAGTAACTTGCTCAAGGTTACACAGCCAGTTATTTCTGGGTGTGGTGCTGAGTATCTGAGCCTGGATTCTATCCCCCAGGTCATCCTGACACTGGGGCTGGTGCTCTTACTTGCTGAGCCACCTGGCCGCCCCGAGTTTTTATTCCTCGTGGAGGATATATTTTTAGATGTGTCTTAGCCTCTGACAGAACACATAGGTGGCCCAGTGAATAGATTACTGGGCCTGAAGTCAGGAAGTCTCACGTTTGTGAGTTCAAATCTGTCTAGCTGTGTGACTCTGAGCAAGTCATTTATCCCTGTTTGCTTAAGTTCTTCATCTGTAAGATTAGCTGGAGAAGTAAATGACAAACTCCTCCAATATCTTTGCCAAGAAAGATACTTTTGCCCCAAAGAGGTGGACACACCTGACATGACTGAACAAAAACTCAGCCTCTGACATCTTATAAAGATTCTGTAATGCTAGAACCAAGCAAGGCCTGGAGGATACAAGCAAAAGTAATGTATTGACTCAGGTGTTATCTTCCTCTCCAACCTCCATCCTCATACCCACTTCTCTCCCTCTACTTGGTACTGATTCTGAGTCCAATCATCTGGGAATTGAACTAAATGGCCCCTGAAGTCCCTTCCAGAGTTATAACAGTTAACATTCACATAATGTTTTAAGGTTTGCAAAACCCTTTACATATATTTTCTCATTTGAGCCTCTTAACAACCTTGTGAGGTAGATGATATTATTATTTCAAATTTCCACATGGGAAAACTGAAGTCAAGAGAGATTTAATGATTTGGCTAGGATCACAAAATTCCTAAGTATCTGAGACAGAATTTGAACTCAGATCTTGACTTCTTGACGACTGGATTAGAAAAGATCAGTTTACATCCCACTCCTAAAAAAGGACAAACCCAAAGAATGTTAAAATTGCTGGAGAACTGCACTCATTTCACATGTCAACAAGGTTATGCTTAAGATTCTGCAAGCTAGGCTTCAACGTATGAGAATTACCAGAATAGCCGGCTGGTTTTCAAAGAGGCAGAAGAACTGTAGACCAAATTGTTAACATTTGCTGGATTATAGAGAATGCAAAGGAGTTCCAGAAAAATATCTACTTCTAAAGCTTTTGACTGAGTGGATCACAAAAAAATGTGGTAAGTTCTCAAAGAGATGGGAGTACCAGACCATCTTACTTGTCTCCTGAGGAACTTGGATGCAAACCAAGAAAAAACAGTTAGAACTGAGCATGGAACAACTGATTGGTTTAAGATTGAAAAAGGAGCACAATGAGGCTGCATATTGTCATTTTATCCATTTAATTTATATGTAGAGAACATCATGTGAAATGCCAGACTGGATGAATCCAAAGCTAGAATTAAGGTTGCTGGGAGAAACGTTCACTATCTCAGCTATGCGGACAATACTCCTCTGATGGAAGAAAGTGAAGAGGAATTAAGAAGCCTCTTGATGAGGGTGAAAGAAAAGAGTGTAAAAGTTGACTTGAAGCTTAACATTAAAAAAAAAAGTTCTTGGCAACTGGTCTCATCACTTCCTGGCAAATAGAAGGAGAAGATACGGAAGCAATATCAGGGTTTATATTCTTGAGCTTAAAGATCACTGCAGACAGCAACTTCAGCCATGAAATTAAAAGATTCTTGCTCCTTGGAAGGAAAGCTATGACAAATATGGACAGAATACTAAAAAGCAAAGACGTCACCTTGCTGATAAAGGTGTGTATAATCAAAGCTACAGTTTTTCCAGTAGCCATGTATGACTGTGAGAGTTGGATTATGAAGAAGACCAAGCGCTACAGTGTTGACATTTTTGAATTGTGGTGCTGGATAAGACTTTTGAGAATCTCTGGAACAAGGAAATCAAACAATCAATACTTAAAGAAATTAGTTAAGGCTATTGGGAAGTATTTGAAAAGTCAAATACTAAAGCTGAAGCTGAAATACTTTGGCCACATAATAAGAATATGAAAATCATCGGAAAAGACCCTGATGTTGGGAAAGATTGAAGGCAAAAGGAAAAAAGGATGACAGAGGATGAGATGGATGGAGAATGTCATGAAAGCAATGCACTTGAACTAGGACAGACTTTGAGAGATAGTGGAGGATAGAGAGGTCTGGTCCTCTATGGGATGACCAAGAGTCAGACATGACTGAACAACTTAACAACAACTTCTTGACTTCAAATTCAGTAGTCTAATACTACATTCACTATAAAGAGGCACTGGATGCCGCTTTCCACAACCATCTCAGAACCCTGGAGTGCAAGAACCTCAAGCAAATGTTCTTTCCCCTATCCTATGGCAGTAAACCTTCCAGCTTTTGGTGTCCTTGTCCTTGTGATTCGCAGTGGTTATCTGATGAAGCAAAAATCCCCTTCACCTCTATGTTTATTAAGTGCCTACTATGTGCTAGCAGTGTTTTAAGTACTGGGCATAAAAATAGGAAAAAGAAAGACAGTGCCTGCCCTCAAAGAGCTTACAATCTAATGGGGGAAGACAATTTTCAAAAACTGAAAAGGGAGGGGTGCCAGAGTGTGTTATCAACGTGCATTAGGGCATGATAAAGATGATATAGTGAAGTTGAAACCAAGCAGAGCAGCTCATGGCAAATGAAGAGAAGTTTGACATGTGGTCTCCCTATAAAGGGAGGCTATGAGGCGAGTTTTTAACTTTGCCGTCCAAGCCTCCAATCAGAGGAACAGAAGCAATACTTTGCCTTGTGTTATCTCTATCCAGCTCATTTCTACCCTTCAAAGCTTCTTATCTTCTATATTATAATTTCACTGTGTCCTTTGGAACTCTTGTTAAAAATTCCCTTTCACCCTAGATCTCTTTACCTAATTTAACTCTACACTTTCTGTTGCTGATGGAAATCTGGCTTTCCCAGGAAGATACTACACAGTTGGCCAGCCTAGACAATACTGGGTTTCCGTTCTCTTATGCTTTCTATCATTTTGGGCCCAGAGGATCTTTGCTCTTCACTATTCCTTCCATATATCTCACTCCCTAATTTTGAGTTGGACTCACAAGTCTTAATCCTGGCCCCTTTTGTGTCTCCATATTCTCTCTTCTGATCTCATTAGTTTCAGCAATTTGAATATTATCTCTATGCAGCTACTAGATTTACAGAGTTAGTCTTTAGTCTCCTGAGTTCTAGTCCCACATCACTGTAGCAGCAAGAACGCCAAGCGTCCTCAGGGTTTGCTGCCCATACAGGTTCTTGGATCTGCTTTGTTAAAGGAAAGCAACTCAAAATGGGTTAACAAGCTTACTTTAATCAGTCAGACATATATCGTTTACCTTGTTCAGGGGAAAAAGGTCAGTACCCCAAACTTCAAAGTATACAGGCAGAATTATCAAGACAGAAACAGATCAAGTAGACAGCTTTCCAAATTGTCCAGCCATTACATCCATACCCCAATCAACATATGGGTTTTTCAAAGCCGGGGGGTGGGGGGGGGGGTGGGGGGGCTGGACAACGGCTTCCCAGATACAGATCAGATCACAGAACACTTCTCAAAGTGAGCCCCCAAAACAAAGCTACACATCAGGGCTTATATAGCCTTCTCCTGGCTCAGAAAATGTAACAACCTTATTGACTCACTGGCCAATCAAGAAGTATCTACTGAAAAACAAGCCTCCCACCCCAGGCTTCAGGTGCACTTTAGCCTAGGGGCAGGGAAGATCTTCCAAATTTACATTCGCATTACAATCACCAGTTACCTGTTGGATATCACTACCTGTATATCAAACTCAACAAGTACAAAAGGGAACTTATCTTCCATTCTAAATTGCCCATCTTCCTGCTTCCCACATTTGTACACCACTTTCTTTTCTGGGTTTATTTCATAAAATATCCTTTTATTCACTCCAGTTGAACCATATTACTAGCTATTCCCTGAAATGGACATTCTGTTTCCCATCCCTTGTACAAGCTGTCTCCCATGCCTGGAATGTACTTCTGCCTCCATTCTAAGCATCCCTAGCCTCCTTCAAGACTTTGGAGCCTTTCCTCATCCTCCTAGTTGATAGTACTTTCTTCCTCCTCAAATTATCCTGTATTTACTTATCTGTGTACATATTATATGTCTGTACCTTCTCTTCCCTCTTTATGTAAATTTCCTGAGGTCAGGGACTGTTTTAAGTTTTGTTTTGGTATCTCAAATATCTAGCACATTGTCTTGCACATAATATGACTTTACTAATTTTTTTTGGGGTGGAGTTGTTGCATTGAATTAGAATAAAAAAGGTTTCAGGCAGTGTCTTGAAGGCTATGCTAGATTGGACTTCATGTTGAGTGCTCCTAGGACAATAGCAACAATATAGTTTATCGAATGCTTGGTGTGGGGAGAGTTGTTTTGACATGGAGGAGCGGAGGAGAAGGGGCACTGAAGCATATTCAAACCCAGCTCTATCTGCTTTGTCATTTCATCTTGTGCTTAATCAATATTTATTATCTGACTGGCTTATCATTAATCTAGAACCTTCTTGCCATGTTGAGGGAAAACTCTGTTCTTCTTCCCACTGAATTAGAAAATCTTCTATTGCCACTCATTGTTTGTACAAAATGATGAATTCTCCTGAATTGTTAACAATGTAAACCAGATGCTTAAAGTCTCAAGGTAACATTGAAGCATCAGCAGGGTGACCCCTATTTTCTACTCTGTCTGGAAGACTAAAAGCCTAGAATATTACCTTCTTCCAGGATCAGGGCCAGGATTAGGAAGCAGAGGCTCCAATGTCTCCCCCACAACCTGTTCTGTCTATAATCTGAATATACTTTGTAATGAAAAGCAGCTTTTTTTTGAGAAGCACTCAGTTTTAAAACTAACTTCAGCAATATTAAGGCTTTGCTTATAAATCTCTCCATTCAAGGGGTTACAAGTATGAAAGATAAGTTTCCCTTCTATGATCTCATTTTGCTATGAAATCCCTGGGGACCCATGTCGGAATCAATACATCTAATCTTTTCAAATTAAATTAGCTTCCTTTAGGGAGCCAGATAAAAGAATGATTTAAATAGATGGAACAATTTGGATTTATCTTGGTTTCTAGGTTAAATTCTATTAAAATGAGTGTTCTACTCTGCCTAAATTATCTATTTCAAAAGCTAGTTATTAGCATTCCTGAAAAAATGAATATGACCAGACTTTAATTGGATATTTTTCACAAGTGGTAAAAGTAGATACACAATTGGAGGGCACTTTCCTGAGTGACAGATAGTCAATGAAAGTTCAAGTTTCCCAGTTTATATTACTCTTATTGTCCTTGTCTTTCTATCTTAGTAGATTTGTTTAACAGCATCATATAATAACACCTGAATAACTTCAATCCAATTTCAAATGTCTGTCATTTCTTTGGAAATATTCCCCTTCTTTTTGTAAGAACAAATTTTTTGACAGCTACGAGATGCCAAACAGTTGTAAGTTTAGGAACATCTGACTGATGGGATTTTTCACTTTTTATAGGGATGTTTGACATCACACAGTCCCAGACTCAGACAATATTTATATCCATTGGAGCAATTAAAATCCTCACCATAAAAATGGATTTTATTTAAAAAAATCCAATACTCTTAGAGACATTGATTTCTGATGACATGAATTATAGATACAAACTCAACTCAATAAGACTGGAAAGTCTAATTGAAAACATGTAAAACCACAAGTCCAAAGCATCTAATATAGATAATGCTGGGTTCCCACTCCGTACTTCTGGAAATAGACAGTCCCATCTGGTAGTTCTGCCTAGCAATGTAGATCAGGCCTGCAGATTCTCTGGGAATAGATTTCATTAGGCTAAAAATGAAATCCATAATCAATGCACTGGAATGCTGTTTGCTTAGCTTTTGATTTCAATCATTCATCTCTCCATTTAAGATGCAGCTCAGCTACTATCTTCTTCATGAAAGCATTCTCAATTCCCCCAATGACTAGTGCTCTCTTTTCCAAACTGTCTTGTATGTGACTACTTTGTATATGTTTGTGGTTATTAACTATAGATTTATGATGTATATATAAAAGTAAGCTCATTTCAAATAGAGATTGTTTAATTCTTTGTAGCTTATCCCTGGTGTCAAGCCCAGTGCCTGGTACATAGTTTCTACTTAATAAATTCTTGATTGATCCTTCAGAATGTGCACGTAAGGACTGTCTACTCTAGTCTCTATTCTTCCCCTGCTGTTTATGCTGCCACTCTAGTACAGAAGTGCTCTTTTTATTCCATTTCAATCCAGTCCATTTCAATAAACACTTATCAGGCACCTGCTAAAGGCAGGATACTGTGCTCAGTGCTGGGGGAGATACAATGCATGAACAAGATCCAGTTTACACTGCTGAGGTCATTGGACTTGGGGAGTTGGAGGAGAAATGGAAGGCCAGTGGGTTCAAAGGGTCAAAAGCTGGGGTGGAGAAGACTATGAGGGAGGTATCCAACTTATCGGAAGTGCACAGAGTGACTTGAAGGTCCAGGGATAACAGCAACAAAGAGCCGGTTAGGATGCAGAGAATTTTAGAGGAAGAGAGAGAGGGGTGGAATGTTGGTGATGGAAAGAGATTCTAAAAGTGGCATTGGGAAGGAAAGAATATGACAATTCCTCTTCCTTTTAGCCCTATACCAAGAAGTGTGAGAGAAAGAGCAGCTAGCCCTAGAGAGAGTGATAGAAAATTTGGTTTTGTTTTTAAAGATGGGTTTTGGCAAGCACCAGAACTTTGAAGGAGGATGAGAGGAAGCGCTGAATCAAGGGGAATTTGTTAACATTAGAGGAGTGTTTAAGAAAAGATAGAGGAAAGAGAGTTGAGGGGATTAAGGACTGGAGAAGGCTAGAGTCAGGGAACAGAGAGAATGTGGGAAGAAGAAAAAAGGGATTTCTTTTAAAATATTTTATTTTAATTCCCACAATAAAAGTCATGAAACAAACAAGCCAAGTCAAGCAAAATAAACTCCCTAATTTGGTCATGTCCAAAAAAATCTATTTCTCATTCTGCACCCCAAAGCCATCACCTCCATGTTAGGAAGTAGGGTAGTATGCTTCATTATGGATTCTCTGAAATTATGGTTAGTCATTGCTTTGATCAGAGTTCTTTAGTTGGAAAAGGGATTACAAAGGGAGAAGAAGTCAGGGGGCTTTAAGAGTGATAATCTGTCTATGGATACTGCTGTTGTGGGAGACGTCAGTCCAGTATTTCCTTCTTTCACTAAACTTGAATGCCAGTGACTCCGTCATCATCATCCTTTCCATGATTCATCTTTTGCCCCAACCCCTACAGGGGTGTGGGGTGATTGTTTTTGAACCATGGTGGGAATGAAGCTCTGGCTAGTGTCAGCACTTGGGACAAAGCCAGGGATAACCCACTATAGTTATGCTTCTCATTATGAACCTAGGAAAAGAGGGGTTCCCTTTGAGTGGAATCATACTGCAAGGGATGAAGCAATAAGTGTGTTATGGGAAAATAGTAGCAGGGACTGTAAACTATGATCCCAGGAAGTTTGGTAGTGAAGAGAAGGAGTAATATTAGACAACAGCTCAAGTAGTTTTGAGGGAGTGTGTGTGTGTGTGTGTGTGAAGAGACATGAACATGTATGCATATATAGAGGGAAACGACAGTAGACAGAGGAAAGTTGAAAATGAAAGAGAAAGAAAGGTTGATCAATGGAAACAAATCTGTAAGGAGAAAGAGAATGAGAGGATAAAGTACTTAGGTTGAGGGCTTGGCCTTAGCAAAGAGTTAGGACACTGTGACTCTTTATCTCATACTACTCCCCTTCATGGATTCTATGTTTTGGTAGGATTAGATTAATCATCATTTTCTGAACTCATTATGTCTTCATGGCTTTTGCTCATATTGCCTCCATGCCCAAGATGCACCTCTGATTCCATCTCTGCCTCTTTGAAAGTCTACCCATCCTTCAAGACCTAGGGTAGCTGCCACCTGCTCTATGAAGCAATGTTTATTCCCATCTGCATTGCCCAGTTCAATTGCTAAATCATCATTGCTAATGCCATTAGAGGTGGAGGTGGAGAGGGTTTTCTATTAGAAGAGGTGATTTAGCCTGGTATTTGGAAATATCCCAGAAGCCTTGAGGCTTGGGCTCTATTTCATTTGCTGGGAGGCTGTCCATGTGAATAGCAATCTTTCTGTCTACTTTTGCATGTACATGTCTTACTCTTACCTAAAAGAGGGGTTAGCTAAATATTGGTTCCCATGTTGCTTTGGAATATTATTTACACAGGTTGGGAAGTCATGGTTAGGTTTCAGTCTGCATCACTGGAGAGTACATCCAAATCAAAGAGATTCCAAAAACTCTCAAGTATTTGTGTACCAAATACATAGTGGTATAAAGGAATCATTCTCTGCTGATGACACAGTTGAAGTCACTAGCCTAATGTCTGGTACAGAGACCACTACCAAAAAAAATCAATGCAAAGACTTAGATACCTGAAAGCAGAAATGAGTTTATTGCTTTCTCATGAGAAAGGGTACTGCTAATGGCACCGGCCAGGGAAGTAAAAATTGTTTCCAGAAAGCAAGGTCCTTTTATACCCTAATGAGAGCCTTATCTCCCCAAACCCCATTCCCCTTATCCCATTGGCTGGTCTTCAGGGAGCACAATCTATTCCCATGAATCTTCCCCAGCAACAAAGAACAAAGGCAGTTACACAAATTTGCTAGGAGACAAGAAAAGGTGGAAATTTTTGCAAGAGTTTGCAAGAGTGCAAAGTTTAGGTTGTGTTGCAAAACGTGGTTTTACAAGATCAGCTAACTACAGATGTTGTTCTGTAAGGGAGCAAACTGTGTTTCAATGATACAAAAACTATTAACCCTTTTGGGGAGGCTTCACTTCTGAGAAATCATCCCTCACACTAATAAGTGTCAAAAAAACGTGTGAGTGTAACAGTCTTGGAGTTTTAGGACAGGCCTGAGCACCATACTTTAAAGGTTTTTCTCTCACAAGATCAAAACTTTAGTCCTGTGTGCAAGGCCCCACATGACTCTTCCATTTGAACTCATGAATGTTCCTGCTTAGCTTACCTCTTTTCACTTTGCTGACAGAGATGGTTCCATTCAGTGTTCTCCTACTTTGTGTCTATCATTGAATTAATTAGGGTTTTTTTGAGACCAGGTCGTCCTGTCTCTCCCTGGATGGAAGTATAGTGGCCACTTATGCAACAGCCTCACTGCAGATTAACGCGGAAGCTTTGACCAATTCTGTTTCTGACCTGAGTTGGTTCATCCCTCCTTAAGCAGCTTGGTGGCTGTGTGCCTCAGGGGCCCACCATTTGGGTGCCAGACAGTGAGGACATGCATTTGGTTTTAGCTCTATGACAAATCAGAACTCTCAGATTCAAGAACAACCCCAGCCCCAACCTTCTCAGTACCAGGGATTACAGGAATGGACAACAACACATTGACCAATTTTCTACTTTCTCTTGATTTTCTCTCTGTAAATCACTCTATCTTAGATGAACTATAACTATTCCTGCCCCATTTCTTTGCATCTGATATAATATGCTATGACAGTTGGGCCATACATTTTGTTAATTAATCAAGTAATCAATGAGCATTTACTAAATGCCAATTATGTGGAGATTCAAAGACAAAAATGAAGTTGTCCTTAGTTAGCCCTGGCTTTTGGCCATCTTTAATTGGCCTCATTTGCATTATTCCCTATAGGAAGGGGAGGGGAAAGGAATAGCATTCATAAAGCACCAGATGTGTGCCAGGCACTGTGCTAAACACTTTTTACAAGTGTTTTCTCATTTGATCCTCACAACAACCCTTTGATGTAATTATCCCCATTTTACAGTTGAGGAAACTGAGGTAAACAGAGGCTAAGTCACATAGCTAGTAAGTGGCTGAAGCTAGATTTGAACTCAGGTCTTCTTGACTCCAGGCCCAGCACTGTATCCACTATGCTACCAGTTTAACTCTCGGCATATTGGAAGTACTTAATCCTCTCCCTGATACATGCCCTGTTCCCTTAGGAACCTCTTCTGGTCTTTGCTAATCTGAAATAAAACAAAAAATCAAGCAAACAAACCCATCCTAACTGATACTTGCTAAGGTGCATTAGTTATTTAATGTGTCACTCCCAAGGCCAGGTATTCCCATTTTCTTAGAGACTTTCTAGAAATAATCCTTTACCCTAAGGGATACTTCCATGCTTCCTTGGCTCTGAAAACTCATCAATGTGGATACTCCTTTCAGTGACTCAGATTGTAGCCCAAGGAACAATTGTTAAAAATATACCAAAAGAATGAATCTTTAATGCAGAGGACAGATAATTTCAAACATAGAAACCATTCCGAGGTTCTTTTAAATTTCACTAGGAAAAGAAAAGAAAAACCCTATTTGATTATTGTTTGGAATACTTAGACTTTTCTTAAGCTTCAGTTTCCAGTGATGTCAAACCTAGGAACAATTCTGACCTAAGAGCAGCAACTAACTAAACTTTCCCTAATAAGTTTCCTATATTAACTTTTCCCTGTCATTCAGTTTATGTCCTTAATTCAGATGTCATTCATTATCAAGACTGATCTTTTATCAGCTGTTCAGTTACTTGGGAAATGACAATAAATTCACCAAGCAGTCTGTTTTATTAAGAAGGATTGTCCTTTTTTATTGAATGAAAATCTCCACCTGTCCATCATTACCAATTTCTTCTTTTTTCCAGTGTCAATCTTCCAGATCCATATTTCTCCTCCCATACCTACCATAAGGGGAATGGCCAAATATTATATTTGCATCAATTTCTAGCACCTGCCAATGTCTATAAAAAAACACTGTAGAATGCGAAAAATCACAGGGCCCACTATATTGGGAAAATATATTGAAATGTATTATCTGAAAGCCAAATTAGGAAGAAAATAGGGACTGCTTAATCATAACTATAGTACAGAAAATTCCTCATTAAATCAGACTAATTGGAGGGAAAGCTAGGCTGATTTAGTGCAAAGTAATTATAAGACATTTTAAAATAAAAAACAATTCCCATTTGTAGAGTGCTTTATAATTCTGAAAGGGTTTTACAGATATTATCTTATTCAAGATTTGCAATATCATGTAGGTAGGGCAGGGAGTTGGGGGAAAGAGACTCTATCAATGAGGAAAAGAGTCCAGATTGATCAAAAGACTTGTAAGAACATAGGATTATAGATTTATAGCTGGAAAAAAGTTATTTAGTTCAACACTTTTATTTTACAAATAAGGAATTTGAGGTCCAAAGAAGTAAAATTACTTTTAAAGTTGCACCAGGATTCAAACCCAGGTCTTCTGACTCCAAATCAAGAGCTTTTCCCACCATACCATGATACC